>NC_142180.1:39161500-39354000 GCF_026936395.1 Plectropomus leopardus | reverse complement strand
TCTCTCCCCTCTCTCTTTCGCTTTCTTTTTTGCCATGATTGTATTTCATTTGTTATTTACATCTATCGCTCGTCTGTCCGTCCTGAAGAGGGATCCCTCATCATCCTCTGCTGCTCTTCCTGAGGTTTCTTCCTCTCTCCCCCCTCCTCCCCCTCTCTCCCCCCTCTCTTACAGGGGTTCTTTTTCGGGAGTTTCTCCTCAGGTGATGTGAGGGTCTGAGGGCAGAGGGAGGGTGCCTGCTGTAAAGCTCTCTGAGGCAAACCATGTTTGTGATAATGGGCTCTATGAATAAAACTGACTTGTTTCTCAGGACCAGCTGCAGCAGAAGCTGGTGTGTCCAGGTGTGGTCACCTGTCTCACCTCGTCTCCTGATGGACTCTTCCTCGCTGCCGGAGTCGCTGAGGCTGTTTACCTGTGGGAGGTTAGTCAACTGATGATATCACAACATCTGTTCTCTGATTGCTTCAGGTGTATAATCTGTTCTCTGATTGGTCCAGGTGTCCACAGGTAAGCTGCTGTGTGTCCTCAGTCGTCACTATCAGGATGTCACCTGTCTGAAGTTCACAGACGACAGCAGCCATTTTGTTTCTGGCGGAAAAGACAACCTGGCTCTGGTATGGAGTCTGTCCAGGTAACACACACCTGAACACACACCTCAACACACATGAACACACACCTCAACACACCTGAATATACATGAACACACACTTGAACACACACCTCCACTCTGACTGCTGATTGGTCCAGTCCACCTCACCAGAACCAGTCAGACCAGCAGAGCCACAGAGAGGCTCCCAGTTAGAGCCATAAATACAGAATAACAAGTCTATAGATAGCAAACCTGCAAATAACTAAGTTACATAAGTAACTGATGCTGCAGACTGTGTCACCACGGTAACTGATGCTGCAGATTGTGTCACCATGGTAACTGATGCTGCAGACTGTATCACCACGGTAACTGATTCTGCAGATTGTGTCACCACGGTAACTGATGCTGCAGACTGTGTCACCACGGTAACTGATGCTGCAGATTGTGTCACCACGGTAACTGATGCTGCAGCCTGTGTCACCACGGTAACTGATTCGGCAGACCATGTCACCACGGTAACTGATGCTGCAGCCTGTGTCACCACGGTAACTGATGCTGCAGACCGTGTCACCACGGTAACTGATGCTGCAGACTGTGTCACTATGGTAACTGATGGACACATAACAATTCTTCACGATCTAAGTGATTTATAGTCTGCTTCATTACAGACAGCGTCAGACCGATAATATAGTTATCGATTATAAAGTTTAAATCTGCTGCATCAAGTTTAAAGTTTCAGAGCTGCAGAATGATGAGTTAGAAATAATGCAGTGATAAAACAGATCGTCTGTATTAACTTTTGCATTCACTAAACATCATTTTCTGTCTGCTCTCACCTTCACTCAGAAAAGGGTTGTTTTGTGCTGAAATACATTTGAATATTCTTCGGAGGAGGAAGTAGGCGGCACGCAATCGATCGAAGTGTCACATGACGCATTCGGAGCTTCATGTGGCTGGTTTTCTGTGAACTCGCTCAGAGTCTGAAGCAGAAAGTGTTAACGGACACAGCTGATTGGCTCCTTCATGGTTTCTGTCAGCTCAGACACGGAGAGACGACTCTGCTCGGCTTCAAAGTTTAACCCTCCGCTGCCCAGAGACCCGAAAACCAACAGTTACTGATGGAGGGTCTGAATGTGACGACTCATCGTTTCCTGTGTGTGTGTGTGTGTGTGTGTGTGTGTGTGTGTGTGTGTGTGTGTGTGTGTGTGTGTGTCTGTGTGTGTGTGTCTGTGTCTGTGTATGTGTGTGTGTGTCTGTGTGTGTGTGTGTGTGTCTGTGTGTGTGTGTCTGTGTGTCTGTGTGTATTTTTCAGTGTGATCCAGTTGGATTCAAACCACGCCCCTGAGCCGCGTCACGTCCTGTCTCGTCACTCTCTACCAATCACAGACCTGCACTGTGGCCTGATGGGAGCTCAGGCCAGAGTCGCCACCGCCTCCTTAGACCAGACCGTCAAGGTGAGATCACTACACCTGCACAGGTACACACACAGGAACATACACAGGTAGAAACACAGGTACACACAGGTGCATACAGGAACACACAGGAACACACAGGTACACACAGGAACACACAGGTACACACAGGTACAAACACAGGTACAAACACAGGAACACACAGGTACACACAGGTACAAACACAGGTACACACAGGTACACACAGGAACACACAGGTACACACAGGTACAAACACAGGTACAAACACAGGTACACACAGGTACACACAGGAACACACAGGTACACACAGGTACAAACACAGGTACACACAGGAACACACAGGTACACACAGGTACAAACACAGGTACACACAGGTACACAAAGGAACACACACAGGTACACACAGGTACACACAGGTAGAAACACAAGTGCACACAGGTAGAAACACAGGTACACACAGGTACACACACAGGTACACACAGGTGCACACACAGGTACACACACAGGTACACATAGGTACACACAGGTACACACAGGTAGAAACACAGGTACACACACAGGTACACACAGGTACACACACAGGTACTGAGCTAAAAGTTCCTTCAGATTTAAAGCTCACAGTTTCCTCTACAACTCAGTGACTGTTTATGTTTCATCAACAGAGTTGTTTATGTGTTCTGTGTTCAAACAAACAAAGACACAGACACAAACACAAACACACACACGCACACACGCACGCGTGCGCACCAGTCCTGGTCAGGTAAAACTGATAAATATTTATCTGATCGTCAGCAGCAGAATTTAAAAGTTAAATCCTGTTTGTTGCCTTTGAGTTTCTTTTCAATCCAACATGCTGACGGGAAATGTACGTTCACTCGTACATATAACTGTATATAACTATATGTTACTGTATGTAACTATATATAATTATATATAGCTATATGTAAACATGCATATAACCATATGTAACTTTATATAATTATATGTAACTATATAAAAGTGTATATTACTATATATATATATATATATATATATATATATATATATATATATATATATATATAGCCATGAGCTGACTCAGAGTCGCTCAGAGGACGCAGGGACGTCCCTGAAGTAGTCGTCCCCTGGATGAGACGTTCCTGGAAAGGTTTGTTTTGTGGATGAAATTCATGTTTTCACTGAACAGGAAGTGAATTGATCTCAACTGATAAATTGTCCCGAGGCTCCGAACTGGTTGATGGGCGTCTCGTCTGTGTGGCGTGTGATTGGACGGTGGCCCTGAGGGGAAAGTCGCTCGCTTCCTTCGTTATAAAAATCAGATTAAACTAAGTTTGGTCAGACTTCCTTTACCGGAGCAGAACAACACAAGAAGAGCCGTGACTGAGGACATTGTCTCCTCTGAACCAAGAACACATTTCTATATGTGTTGATTTGATGAATCTGTACGTGTTAAAGAATTTGTGTGTTTTGAAGAACGGGGGGGGACTCTGTCCTCTGTCCCTCTGTCCCTCTGTCCCTCTGTCTCTGGAGTCAGAACTTTATAGACAAGAGAAACTGTAACAGTCCCCCTTTGTGTTCTTCTGTCTGTCTGTGTGTCCTTCTGTCCAGGTGTGGGAGTTGTCCTCAGGTGAGCTGCTACTGTCCGTCCTGTTTGATGTGGAGGTCATGTCTGTGACCTTTGACCCCTGCGAGTACTTCCTGTTCTGTGGAGGAAGTGATGGAAACATTTTCCAGGTGTCTCTGTGCAGCCAGGTGAGGCGCACTGCATGTCCTCTGTCCTGTAAACTACAAATCCACAATCTACAAATGATCTTCAGTCCTAAAAACTGCCTCTAAATTTCCAAAGCTTATATCCAACAACCTTCATTTCCATCCTACATCCTTCATTCTCATCCTACATCCTTCATATCAACCCTACATCCTTCATTCTCATCCTACATCCTTCATATCAACCCTACATCCTTCATTCTCATCCTACATCCTTCATATCAACCCTACATCCTTGATTCTCATTGTACATCCTTCATATCAACCCTACATGCTTTATTCTCATCCTACATCCTTCATTCTCATCCTACATCCTTCATATCAACCCTAAATCCTTTATTCCATCCTACATCCTTCATATCAACCCTACACCCTTTATTCCATCCTACATCCTTCATTCTCATCCTACATCCTTCATATCAACCCTACATCCTTTATTCCATCTTACATCCTTTATTCCATCCTACACCCTTTATTCCATCCTACATCCTTCATTCTCATCCTACATCCTTCATTCTCATCCTACATCCTTCATTCTCATCCTACATCCTTTATTCTCATCCTACATCCTTCATTCTCATCCTACACCCTTCATATCAACCCTACACCCTTTATTCCATCCTACATCCTTCATTCCATCCTACATCCTTCATTCTCATCCTACATCCTTCATTCTCATCCTACATCCTTCATTCTCATCCTACATCCTTTATTCTCATCCTACATCCTTCATTCTCATCCTACACCCTTCATATCAACCCTACACCCTTTATTCCATCCTACATCCTTCATTCCATCCTACGTCCTTCATCTCTGTGGAAATTAAGAGATGACAGGAATAAACCGTTCACCGTGGAGGTTTGTGGTGATTTGTGTTTTTTTTCTCTTCTCCACTTCGTCTCTTTTCTCTTCTCTGTCTCCTGTGTTTTTTGCGTCTCTTCTTGTCTCTCTCTCTCTCTGCCTGTGTCTCTGTTTTTGTCTCCATCTTGTCTCTCTGTTGTTTTTGTTCACAGCAGATTTACATTTTAAAGCTTCAGGGAGTTAATCCTCCAAACACACAGATAGCTCGTCCTCTGCAAACACCCCCGTCCCCCTGAGCACATCATACCGTCTCTGAGGATGTTTCAGTGTCTGTCCTCTGACCTGAAGCTCTGAATGTGTCCTCAGTCTCTGGGGACGTTTTGGTGTCTGTCCTCTGACCTGAAGCTCTGAATGTGTCCTCAGTCTCTGAGGACTTTTCAGTGTCTGTCCTCTGTGTGGACAAATGTAACCTAAAAGACAATAAAAACAGGAAACTGGGTGTAAGCAGAATAAGACTGCTGGTGTTTGTTTGTTTGTGTCGATAAAGGTTCAGAGTCTTTGAAGTGTTTCTGTTTGATCTGCAGAGTCTCAGTCGGGAAAAATCCTTCCAGTCCGACAACGACGGGAACCAGGTGTTCAAAGGACACAGGTGAGACCACCATAGGAAGTGATCCGGTCTGAAGTCTGAACTGATTTTGATTTATTCAATTCAGGTATGTTTATAAAGTCCGTTATCACAGATCACAGTTTGTTTCAGAGGGCTTTACAGCAGGCACCGTCCCTCTGTGCTTGGACCCTCACAGCAGAGAGGGAAAAACTCCTCAAAAAAGCTTTAACGGTCGAAAGCAATCGAAACCTCAGGAAGTGCAACTGAGGAGAGATCCCTCTTCAGGACGGACAGATGAGTGATAGATGTCCTAAAGAACAAAATGTTATAAAGGAGAGAGAGATGCACAACAACAATAACAGTAACATGTAACAATAACAATAACATGTAACAATAACAAAAAATAATGTATCAATAACATGTAACAATAACAAAAACAATGCATCAATAACATGTAACAATAACAAAAACATAATGTATCAATAACATGTAACAATAATAAAAAATAATGTATCAATAACATGTAACAATAACAAAAACATAATGTATCAATAACATGTAACAATAACAAAAAATAATGTATCAATAACATGTAACAATAACATTAACACATAACAATAACATTAACATATAACAAAAACAAAAACATAACATGCAACAATAACATAACCAGTAACAGACCAATAATAACGGCAGCTGTAGCTGGCATCGAGAAGGATCACGATATGAGCCCAACCGCCGACCGTGATCCAGGTGCCACCACCAGCCAAGAAATCTATGACACAAGAGAACACCAAGTCTCCGCAGAGGAAGCCGAGTTAGTGACCTGCAGGAAGAGAGCGAGAGGAGCTCAGGGTGTCACAGGAAGTCCCCCGAAGGACTATATCAGCCTGACTAGGGGCTGATCCATGGCAAGTCTGAGCCAGCCCTGACTATAAGCTTTATCAAAGAGGAAAGTCTTAAGTATACCTTAAAAGTGGAGACGGTGTCTGCCTCCCTGACTGAAACTGGAAGATGGTTCCATAAAAGAGGAGCGTGGTAACTGAAGGCTCTGGCTCCCATCCTACTTTTGGAGACTCGAGGATCCACATTAACCCTCCATTTTTAGAGCACAGTGCTCTTAAGGGTTGATAGGAAACTATGAGCTGTGAAAGATAAGATGGAGCCTGAACATTCAGAGCTTGTTAAGTAAGGAGAAAGATTTTAAATTCAGTTCTGGATTTTACAAGGAGCCAGTGCAGAGAAGCTAAAACAGGAGAAATATGATGCCTTTCCTTGGTTCCCATTAGAACATGTGCAGCAGCGTTCTGGACCAGTTTGAGAGACCTAAGAGATTTGTTGGGGCAACCAGATAATAGGGAGTTACAGTAATCCAGCCTAGAGGTGACAAAGGAGTGGATTCATTTCACTACGTCTGTTTGAGTCGGGAAATGCTGAATTATAGCAAATTTACACAGGTGAAACAATGCAGTCTTGGTCTGGTCTGGTCTAATCTGGTCTTAATGTGGTCTGGTCTGGTCTGGTCTGGTCTGATCTGTTCTTAATGTGGTCTGGTCTGGTCTGATCTGGTCTTAATGTGGTGTGGTCTGGTCTGGTCTGGTCTGATCTGGTCTTGTGTCTCTCAGGAACTTGGTGACTTGTCTCTCGGTGTCGATGGACGGGACTCTGCTCCTCTCGGGGTCACATGACGAGACAGTTCGACTTTGGGACATTCAGAGCAAACAGAGCACCCGCTGCCTTTCCCACAAAGGTAAGCCCGCCCCCTCGCCATTACATCATCAATCACCGAACCCAACGAACCAATCAGACCGAGGCACAACTACATTCAACACAATAAACACATAAACAAAACTATGAAAATATAAATATGTAAACAAAACTATGAAAAGATAAACATATTACATACACATACATACACATAAAAAACATGAAATTATAAACATGTCAACAGAACCATGAAAATATAAACACATAAACAGAACTGTGAAAATATAAACATGTAAACAGAACTGTGAAAATATAAACATGTCAACAGAACTGTGAAAATATAAACATGTCAACGGAACTGTGAAAATATAAACACATAAACAGAACTGTGAAAATATAAACATGTAAACAGAACTGTGAAAATATAAACATGTCAACGGAATCGTGAAGATATAAACATGTCAACGGAACCGTGAAGATATAAACACATAAACAGAACTGTGAAAATATAAACACGTAAACAGAACTGTGAAAATATAAACATGTCAACGGAACCGTGAAGATATAATAATGTAAACAGAACCGAGAACAAATTATACAAACATCGAGAGAACCATGAAAACATAAACATTTAAACAAAACCATTTAGCCATGGCAGTAAAGATATATTGACCAGATGTGTATTGAGATATATATCTGGTATTGATCAGGGTGTATTGAGTAAACGTATCGATCAGGTCTGTATTGAGGTGATTCTGTTGTATTCATCAGGGTATGTTGATTGGCAGTAAACATGTATTGATCAGGTCTGATCGATCTGTGGTCAGTGGGCCTGAATCGGCTCAGGATGGACGTGTCGGGGCGTCTCAACAGGTGAAGGTGAGTTAACTCAGCGGCTGAAGCGGTTTGCTGCAGCTGGTTTATTAATGGATCTCGTGACCCGCCGGCCTCCGTCTCCCCAGAGGAGCTTTTACTTTGTCTCATTCATAATAAGTGACGGTGCTGCAGCTGACAGGAACATGAAGAAGAAACACCCCGTCGTGATCATGACTGGCACTTTGTAATTAACCAAATCCTCTCTGTGCTGAAGGCTTGCTCACTTCAAACGGGCTGTCAGGAGACGATAATCCTTCTCTGGCTGGACGGACGGACTGCTGGTTGTCCCCCGCCTCCATCACGTTTTCGGACTATGTTCCTGTGGCCACAGACGCCGTTCACACAGACTGAGTGTTAAAGAAAAGCTTCATCCTCCATGACGACAGCCTCTCAAACCGATTTGTCTCAGCTGAGCAGATTCAGCTGCATGATGGGAAAATCCCAGAGGAACCTCAGCTGTCTCTAACATTTTATCCACGTTGTTTCTGAATCAGAACTCGATTATACGAAGATTAAATATCGCTGCATTCTACAAAGACCCGAAAACATCAGCGTGATGAAATCTAGATCAGATCACGTGGTCTTCATCTGCGGAAGACGTTCATGTGACGTGACTGAAAGCTTCCCGAAAATGAACCTCAGGGAGTTTTCAAGTCTCAGCCACGACTTTTGAACAGCCAAAACATTGAAAGGAACAAAACAGAAAATTAACCAGTGAGCTGAAATAAAAGGACAGCAAGAACATAAACCTGTAAACGTCCTGTCTGATGAATAAGGAACATATATTATTTGTGTATGAGCAAATGAAACGTGAAGTATTCATCTGACACAAACGTATTTAACTGTGTTCAGGTTCAGGTGGTGTGTTCAGGTTCAGGTGATGTGATCAGGTTCAGGTGATGTTTTCAGGTACAGGTGGTGTGTTCAGGTTCAGGTGATGTGTTCAGGTTCAGGTGGTGTGTTCAGGTTCAGGTGATGTGTTCAGGTTCAGGTGGTGTGTTCAGGTTCAGATGATGTGATCAGGTTCAGGTGATGTGTTCAGGTTCAGGTGGTGTGTTCAGGTTCAGGTGGTGTGTTCAGGTACAGGTGGTGTGTTCAGGTTCAGGTGATGTGTTCAGGTTCAGGTGGTGTGTTCAGGTACAGGTGGTGTGTTCAGGTATCAGGTGGCGTGTTCAGGTACAGGTGGTGTGTTCAGGTATCAGGTGGTGTGTTCAGGTTCAGGTGCTGTGTTCAGGTTCAGGTGGTGTGTTCAGGTTCAGGTGATGTGTTCAGGTATCAGGTGCATCAGTAGAGTGAAAACACAGTGTCTCTGCAGATTTGGGGTGGGTTGGGGTTGGGGTGTCTCAGACTCTCTGCAGTGTCTCCTGGCAGCTTTGCAGACAGGGACTGTCTCATTCTGATTTATGTCTCCATGTTGGACCACTTTGGGACCATTAGTGTAATTCTAGCAGCGCAGCCAAGCAGCTGATCAATATCAGTAAATGATGATCAGCGAGTTTCTGTCGCCACAACAAGCAGGAAAATCCTCCAGATTTCCTCCACAGAGAGTTTGTTCCTGATTTACACAGCGAGGACACGCTGCGGCCAGGACACGCTGCGGCCAGGACACGCTGCGGCCAGGACACGCTGCGGCCAGGACACGCTGCGGCCAGGACACGCTGCGGCCAGGACACGCTGCGGCCAGGACACGCTGCGGCCAGGACACGCTGGCACCTCAATACAAGACACGTCTCATCAGGGGCCTGCTGTCCAATACAGTCAAGATGTCTAAAAGATGTTTAAAAATGTAGAATTACTAACAGAGCAGACAGTCACGGAAGACTTGGAAAATGGAAAAACAACGTCATGAAATCTGCAAATAACAATTTTCTTCATCGTGTCAATGAGACTCGGGGTCTGAGCGTTTCAGCGTGTCTTCATCATGTCAATTGGACTCTGGGTCTGAGTGTCTCAACGTGTCTTCAGTGAGTCAATGAGACTTGGCGTCTTAGCGTCTCAGCGTGTCTTCAGTGAGTCAGTGAGACTCGGGTCTGAATGTCTCAGCGTGTCTTCAGCAAGACCCTGAGACTCAGGATCTGAGCATCTCAGCGTGTCTTTAGCATGTCAATTGGACTCTGGGTCTGAGCGTCTCAACGTGTCTTCAGTGAGTCAGTGAGACTTGACATCTTAGCGTCTCAGCGTGTCTTCAGCGTGTCAAGGAGACTTAATCAATAAACGGATCATTTGTGTCTCTCCAACTGCATGCGGTCTGCAGATCAATCAGTATTTTGACGATATGTTGATGACACTCAGTAAGGAGGGTTTGACTGGTGACCTGAGGACAGGTCAGACTCGTCTGAGCTGCAGGTGATCAGAAAGTGTTCGTCAGAGTTTCCTGTTGGATCTGTTGGAGAACATGCAGTGCACTAAATATTTTACTGAGAATCAGGAGAGCAGCTTTAATATTTCACTCTGAGATCCTTTAAAGGAACTTTGATGAAGTGCGTGTGAATGTTTAACGTGTCCTCTTCATCTTGTTTCTGTTTGACTGCAGGTCAACATCCAATCCGCAGCTTCAACACAGCCACAGTTTTCACAATTTAGATCCTTTTTAATGACGATGATTTCTGTGATCAGTCTGTCAGATGATGTTCATGTGACTGTTTTTAGCTGTTGTTTGTCAGTTATTTGACAGACAGTAGTAATGGGTGTAGAGGTGACGGGTGTAGAGGTGACAGGTGTACTGGTGACGGGTGTAGAGGTGACAGATGTAGAGGTGACGGGTGTAGAGGTGAAAGGTGTACTGGTGACGGGTGTAGAGGTGACATGTAGAGGTGACAGGTGTACTGGTGACGGGTGTACTGGTGGCAGGTGAAGTGGTGACTGGTGTAGAGTTAGAGGGTGTAGAGGTGACAGGTGTGCTGGTGACGGGTGTACTGGTGGCAGGTGTACTGGTGACGGGTGTACTGGTGACAGGTGTACTGGTGACGGGTGTACTGGTGACAGGTGTACTGGTGATGGGTGTACTGGTGACCGGTGTACTGGTGACGGGTGTAGAGGTGACCGGTGTACTGGTGACAGGTGTAGAGGTGACCGGTGTACTGGTGACGAGTGTAGAGGTGACGGGTGTAGAGGTGACCGGTGTCGATAATTGCGCCGGGCTGCGTTGCGGGTTGGTTTTTGAGTCTCTGAAGGCTGATCTGAGTCCTCTAGACGTCTTTGTCCTCAGTTCAGTCCTCACCTCTGCCGGGTGGCGTCCTCAGACCAGATGAGGGTTAAATAACACGAGCGTTCAGGCAGCCCTGTTGGATTGAATGAACTGAAGAGCGAGACAGACTGGGTTTACTGGGAGCACTGGGTTTACTGGGAGCACTGGGCTGGGATCAGCTCAGTCAGTACTAACTGTACTCTCCTCTGACCTGAGCATCTCTGACATCACTTCCTGTCTCTGTGTCCAGGTCCGGTGACGAACGCCTTCATCATGGCGGCTCCAGCCAACATGTTCCTGCCTGACAGTCGGCCCGCCGTCCCTCTGCCGCGCTTCAGCCGACACCTGCACGTCTCCGAGGGCGGCGAGTCCGGAGAGGTGTGTGTCCGCCTGGGACGCTACGCACAGGTGAGTCCACAGGTGACACCTGATGATGTCATTAATGGTCATGAAAAACCTGGGAAAATCATGGAATTTGCAAATAGCAATTTCCAGGCTGTACAAAAGTTATGGAAAACTACATATACCTTGAAAAGTTTTGAAAAGTCAGGGTTTTCCTAAACCTGTGTAAGGTTTATGTAACGACGGTGTCTGGCTGATAATTTCTGGTGATTTCAAAGAAAAGCGGCGAGCCACGAGTTCCTGTCTGTTTTCAGAGAAAAAAAATCATTAAAAATCTTTAAAGAAAAAAACTTTTTTCCCTTTGAATATCATCAAAGGTTATTAAAGAAAAAAAAAGTTGCCAAATAGTGTTTCTCCAAAAATAGCCAAAAACTTAACATTAAAACAAAACAAGCTGTAATAATCATTCTTTAAAAATAGCTTAAATTTTAAAGAAGAAATTACCACCAAAAGGTTTCTTTAGAAATTGCCAAAAAATGTCAGAGATTATATTTTTTTTCTTTAAAAGTTCCTGTCAATAAAAAGAAAAAACAAACTTTCCAGAATCAATAAAAAAAAAAAACCCAAGCCAATTCTATTTTCTTTTAAAATAAACAAAGATTAAAATAAAATTGCTGGTTAACAACCAGTAAGGTCAGCTGTGCCAAAACTGAGGGTTTAGGCCCCTGAGGGGCCGCGAGCTGGCTGTGAGGGGTCACTGTGCTTACCTGCTAACAGGTGAGCTCCAGACAGACAGAGCTCTTGTTTTGAAAGGGTCTTCCTGTGTTTGCAGGAGGAGGAGGAGTCTTACCTGCTGAAAGCTGATAGGCTGAACGCTCTGATGAACGCAGTGACAGACAAGGTGAGAGGGGGCGGAGCTTACAACACCGCCAGGTGTTACTTGTTCAGCACAACTGACGTCCAGCAAAACGTCCAACATGTCCCCCATTGTCCTCCACTGTCCTCAACTGTCCCCCACTGTCTTTCACTGTCCCCCACTGACCTCAGCTATCCCCCACTGCCCCCCTCTGTCCTCCACTGTCACCCTCTGTCCCCCTCTGTCCCCTACTGTCCTCACCTGTCACCAACATGTCCCCCATTGTCCTCCACTGTCCACTGACGTCCACGGGACTCAGTAGATGAGTTAATGTGACTCAGCAGATTGTGGGGTGAGTCAGCAGATTCTCAGCTGCTCAGAGAATTTAAACACAAACTAAATGTCAAAGACTTAAATCCAAAATGTCTCTGAGAGCCTGAAGAGACGAGACTAAGAGACGCTCTGACCACAGGCTGTCCACAGCACTCAGCTCGTCAATAATCATGATCAGTTATCAACAGGTTAATAATCACTGATTATCAGTTATCAACAGGTTAATAATCATTGATCATCAGTTATGAACATGTTATAATCATTGATTATCAGTTATGAACAGGTTATAATCATTGATTATCAGTTATGAACAGGTTATAATCATTGATTATTAGTTATCAACATGTTATTATCATTGATTATCAGTTATGAACAGGTAAATAATCATTGATTATCAGCTATGAACAGGTTATAATCATTGATTATCAGTTATGAACAGGTTAATAATCATTGATTATCAGTTATGAACAGGTTATAATCATTGATTATCAGTTATGAACAGGTTAATAATCATTGATTATCAGTTATGAACAGGTTATAATCATTGATTATCAGTTATGAACAGGTTAATAATCATTGATTATCAGTTATGAACAGGTTATAATCATTGATTATCAGTTATGAACAGGTTAATAATCATTGATTATCAGTTATGAGCAGGTTATAATCATTGATTATCAGTTATGAACAGGTTAATAATCATTGATTATCAGTTATGAACAGGTTAATAATCATTGATCGTGGTTAAGGTTGAGTATTTGTGACTAATTTGAAAATGACGTCATCATCTGTGACTGACTGGGACCAGTCAAACCAGTCAAACCAGTGTATGATGAACTCTGTGTGTGTGTGTGTGTGTGTGTGTGTGTGTGTGTGTGTGTCTGTCTGTCTGTCTGTCTGAGTGTGTGTGTGTGTGTGTGTGTTTCTGTCTGTGTGTCTGTCTGTGTGTGCGTGTCTGTGTATGTGTGCGTTTCAGTCGGTGTTCGGTGACGGGGAGAACACGAAGGTTCGAATCGCTGAGCTCGAAGAGGAAGTTCAGACTCTGAAGAAGGTCAACAAAGACCTGTACGAGTTCTCTAGCCAGCTGCTCACTAAACCCACATAAACACACACAAAGGGAGACGCACACAGATACACACACACATACACACAGAGGGAGACGCACACAGATACACACACACATACACACAGAGGGAGATACACACAGATACACACACACATACACATCGTTGTACACCCTGGACAATCTGTGATGTTTTTTTGTGAAAATAAAAGTCTTTTGTTTTTCTAGAACTTCCTGTATGTTGGTGAACTTCCTGTGTGTGATGGTGAACTTCCTGTGTGTGATGGTGAACTTCCTGTGTGTGATGGTGAACTTCCTGTGTGTGTGTGTGTGTGTGTGTGTGTGTGTGTGTGTGTGTTGGTGATGGTGAACTTCCTGTGTGTGATGGTGAACTTCCTGTATTTTGGTGAAAGTCCGACTCACCCCCACAAGTCCGACTTACCTCTACAAGTCCGACTCACCCCCACGAGTCCGACTCCCACAAGTCTGACTCACCCCCACGAGTCCAACTTACCTCCACAAATCCGACTCACCCCCACGAGTCCGACTCACCCCCACGAGTCCGACTCACCCCAAGTCTGACTAACCTCCACAAATCCGACTCACCCCCATAAGTCCGACTTACCTCCACAAATCCGACTCACCCCCACAAGTCCGACTCACCCCCACGAGTCCTACTTACCTCCACAAATCCGACTCACCCCCACAGGTCTGACTCACCCCCACCAGTCCGACTCACCACCATGAGTCCTACTTACCTCCACAAATCCGACTCACCCCCACCAGTCCGACTCACCCCCACGAGTCCGACTCACCTCCATGAATCCAATTCACCTCCTCAAGTCCCACGCTGCAACAACAATAACAACAATAACTAAAACAGCAATAAATACAACAATGACAAAAAATAACTGCAACAATAACGATAACAAGTAACTACAATAACAACTATAATAATAACAATAAAAAATAACTGCAACAATAACGATAAAAAATAACCACAACAGACGATGGCCACACAGGTTTGGACATCACCTCTGCATAATGAACGATAACAACAACAACAACAACAGAAAACTCTAACCCTAACCCTAACCCTAACCACAGTAACCAAAGTAACCACAGTAAACATGGCAACTGCAGTAACCACAATAACCGCAGTTTCCATGGCAACATCACTAACCACAGTAGATAAAGTAACTACAGTAACCAAAGTAACCATGGCAACCGTGTATACAGTGGTCCCTCGTTTATCGTGGGAGTTACGTTCTAAAAATAACCCGCAATAGGCGAAATCCGCGAAGTAGTCAGCTTTATTTTTTACAATTATACAATTTGCAATTTTTTTTATCTTAGATGTTTTAAGGCTGTAAAACCCCTCATTACACACTTTATACACTTTTCTAGGACAGGCATTATCATCATAACATAACACATCAACACAAACACAAAGTTCAAACCTTCTTAGAAAAATAAGTCCAGTATTATAGAATGAAACCGAAGATCAAAACCTGTTTTCAGGCCCAAACATTTGTTTGAGAAATAAAAATATAAACGTTTTCCTATAAATAATTATGATGGCTTTTAGAACTAACGAATTTAACTGTAACGATCAACCTACAAGGTTGGACACATAAGAAATTATTAATAGTGACTCAGGAGTACTTCACAGTTCCTCCGACCGTGCCTAGCGATCGAAGGTTTATGTAAATTTTGCAAGCTGAAGGCATTCTGTACTGTACAGGAGAAATGGCACGGACGAGATTGATTGACAATGGTCTACAGTCCCTTAGCCAATGAGGACGCAGAACACAATGCGCTGTAAAAAAAAAAAAAAAAAAAAGCATGCAAAATTGTACTAAAAAAAATCTGTGTGAAAGGTGAACTGCGTTATAGCGAGGGACCACTGTATATATATATGTGTGTGTGTGTGTGTGTGTGTGTGTGAAATATGACCACAGGTGTGTGATGAAAGCTGGTCTCCTTCCTCCAAACATGTTGAGGATTAAAACAATCAAATGCTGACAGACTAATCTCCTTCAGTGGTTATTTTTACCTTCAATAACTCATCCGCTGGGTGACAGGTGTTCCCCAAAAGTGCACAGATGGGAAATGTAAAACACAATAATCATAAAAACAACTTGTAATCCACATCAGAGATACATTATAATATTAAAAACTGCTCACACGCAAACATGTTCATTCCTTCGTATTTTATTTCAGCCCTTAGAACCTGGATTGGCTTCACTTTTCACAAGGTTTTCAACCTCTGAAGTCTGAGAAAACTGCCTTGATTTCTTTTAAAAACATGGAAACAGGCAACAAGCAACTTCCATCAAGAAACAATCGGAAAATTTCACAAAAAGAGTAAAAAGTGATAAGAATTTGAAAATTACCTGGGGGAGATAATTAGCTACTAACAGATAAAAGGAATCTATATTCTAAATATAATTTATTCATAAGTATAGTCTTATAGTTATGTATTTAAAAATAAACAAGCACTGAATCTTAGACAGAAGAAGGATTGAGCCAGTTTAGGTAAGGTCAAATCTTGCTTGGGTTTGTTTTTGTGCTGGGGGGTCGTTAAGTGCTTAGCACTGAGTTTCAGTTTCTCTCTGCAACAATAGGTGAGGTCAGCTGACGCGGGTCACACCCTCTATTGATTGCCCAAGTGAAACCAGACAGGGGTGGTATTTCACTACAAGCCTAGCTTATAAGAGAGTATAATCTAAAACTTCAGTAAACAAGCACTGAATCTTAGACAGAAGAAGGATTGAGCCAGCTTAGGTAAGGTGAAATCTTGCTTGGGTTTTTTTTTTGTGCTGGGGGGGTCGTTCAGTGCTTAGCACTGAGTTTCAGTTTCTCTCTGCAAAAATAGGTGAGATCAGCTGACGCGGGTCACACCCTCTATTGATTGCCCAAGTGAAACCAGACAGGGGCGGTTCAGCTGGGCGCAATCAGTCAAGTTGGAAACAGCTGTGACTGTGTTCAGGTACCCAAATAGGCACAGACTGCGCTTGAGCGTCAGCGAAGACCACACAGGGTAAAGACCTGCGAGTCCACCGAGCAAGGACACCGACTACCGCTGCCTGTCTGTTTTCAGTCTGCTTTCAGTCTAACGCACAATGCACAATGTGTCCCTCATGCATCCCGGTCATTATCGGCAACCGGAAAAGACGCACAGTCTGCCGTACAACTGGTCTTTTTCCACACTGTGCCTGTTGAGCAGCAACACAACATTTGAATATCATGCTCTAAATGTCACTGCTCCCATCAAAGCATATATTCTGGTTGTGTACCGCCCACCAGGGGGTAATCTGGATGGCTTTGCCTCTGAAATGGACATGTTACTCTCTGACATCCCTGATGATGGCACACCACTGATTGTCATGGGAGACATGAACATTCACATTGACAGTACTCTGGCAAACAACCTTCTGGCACTACTCTCCTCCTTTGCACTTGTACTAGCTCCTTCTCCTCCCACCCACAAAGCTGGCAAAGTCCTTGACTTGGTGCTGACTCGTAACTGCTCCATAGAAGATGTGACAGTTACCCCACTACACCTGTCAGACCATTTCTTGGTAAAATTTGCAGCTACCTTTCCGAAATTGCACACACCCACTCAGACAATTTCCCTCCGCAGAAACCATAAGTCCCTCACAGCAGCACAGCTGTCTGATGAGGTGAGCTCTGCCATGCCTGACCACTCACACTTCTCCTCACTTTCTGTTAATGAGGCTACAGAAACACTCTGTTCCTCTCTGGCATCCTCTCTGGACAAACTCTGCCCCCTGGTGTCCAAACCAGCCAAGAAAAAACAACCAAGTCCATGGCTCTCTGAAGCTCTGAGAGAACAAAGAACTGGATTCAGGGCAGCAGAAAGAAAGTGGCGTAAATCCCAAGAACCCACTGATTTGTCCTCATACAAACAGAAACTTGCTTCCTTTACCTCTTCCTTGCAGTCCGCTAAGAAAGCCCTCTATCAGAACAAGATCTGTGCTGCTACTGACTCCAGAAAACTGTTTATGGTGTTTAACTCCTTGCTTTCTCCTCCAGCTGCTCAGCCTTCCCCTACACTGACTCCAGACATGTTTTCCTCCTTTTTCACTGAAAAGGTGGCTGCAATCAGCAACCAGTTCTCTGAGCCTGACCGGCCCAGTCAGCTCAAATCCACTACTGCTGCTTCACTCTGCTCTTTCACTCCTCTGACTGAGGATGAGGTCTCCAGACTTCTTCTGAGCTCAAAACCTACAACATGTCCTCTCGATCCAATACCCACCCGCATCCTGCAGACCATCCTGCCCACTATCAAACCTGCAGTCACACACATTGTCAATTCCTCCCTAAAAACTGGCACTTTTCCTGCTACTTTTAAGCAAGCCCATGTCACCCCACTGCTCAAAAAGCCTAATCTCAACCCCGCCCAGGTTGAAAACTACAGGCCAGTCTCACTTCTACAGTTTCTGTCGAAAATACTGGAGCGCGCAGTATTTAACCAGGTCTCTGAACACTTGCGGAACAACAACCTACTCGACTCCTTTCAGTCTGGCTTCAGGTGTGACCACTCCACTGAGACTGCACTCCTGTCAGTCACTGAGTCACTGAGACTGGCTCGAGCTGCTGGTCAATCCTCTATCCTACTGCTGCTGGACCTGTCTGCTCTGACACGGTGAACCATCAAATCCTCCTCTCCACACTCTCTGAGCTCGGCATCTCAGGTTCTGTCCTATGGTGGTTCAAGTCCTACCTCACAGGCAGATCCTTCAGAGTGTCATGGCGAGGAGAGGTGTCTAGGTCACATGGCCTATCAACAGGGGTTCCTCAGGGGTCGGTGCTTGGTCCCCTACTCTTCTCTCTGTACACCACCTCACTCGGTGCAGTGATTCGCTCCCACGGTTTCTCCTACCACTGCTATGCTGATGACACTCAGCTCTTCCTCTCCTTTCCACCTGATGACAGAACGGTCTCAGCTCGGATATCAGCGTGTCTGGCTGATATCTGCACATGGATGAAGGAACGCCACCTTCAGCTAAATCTGTCTAAGACCGAACTCATGGTCTTTTCAGCTTGTCCATCTGTTCAGCCTCGGATCAGTGTCCAACTTGACTCGAGCCTACTTGTGCCCACAAACTCAGCCAGAAACCTGGGTGTCATGATTGATGACCAGCTGACCTTTAAGGTTCATGTGGCCTCAGTTTCTCGGTCTTGTCGTTATGCCCTCTACAACATCAGAAAGATCAGACCCTTCCTGACCCAACGGGCCACACAGCTTCTGGTTCAGGCTCTTGTGATCTCACGCATTGACTACTGCAACTCTCTTCTGGCAGGCCTCCCTGCATGCTCATTCAAACCTCTTCAGATGATCCAGAATGCAGCAGCACGTCTGGTCTTCAACCAGCCCAAAAGAGCACATGTCACCCCGCTGCTAATTTCTCTTCACTGGCTTCCAGTGGCAGCCAGGATCAAATTCAAAGCACTTCTCTTGGCTTACAAAACTATCACAAGAACTGCTCCAGCCTACCTGGAATCCCCGATCCAGGTCTACTCTCCTTCTCGCCCACTACGCTCTGCATGCGAAAGACGCCCGGTGCTTCCAGCCCAGCACGGCTCTAAATCTCTAGCCAGACTCTTCTCTTCTGTTGTTCCCAAATGGTGGAACAAACTTCCAAACTCTGTGCGATCTGCTGAGTCCCTTTCTACTTTTAAGAGACAATTGAAAACTCATTTGTTCCGAGAACACCTCGGCACTTAACCTGACTCTTCTCCGCTTTGCCCTTTGGGGTAAATTAAGTCAGAAGGTCCAAAACCCAGCACCTAATGATTATCTAGCACTGACAAAGTTGTGTGATGTTGTATGTTGATTGTCATCGTAAGTAGTGATACTGAGATTGCTGAATCTCAGATGCTGAGATCGCTACTGGTTATTACTTTGGTTTCAAAAAAAAAAAAAAGAAGGGGGGCTGTGCGGCACTTCTTCTGCCACTAGACGGCAATACCTGTGACCAATCACACCTGAAGCACTTTTTGCACTTACTAAGGGTTTTTTCCTTAAGTCTAAATTCTTGCTTGTGTTGTACGTCGCTTTGGATAAAAGCGTCTGCTAAATGAAATTGTAGAATTGTAGAAATATGTTACAGAAAAATAAATATATGTAGTTTTTAATTTTTTGCCTTCTTTAAGGTCATTTCATTGTCCCTTTGTTTTATTATTTATTTTCTTGTCATTGTTTATTTTTGGGTAATTTTTGTATAATTGTTTCTATTTTTTAAATTTATTTCATGTATATTTGGGACAAGAATATAGCATTACACTGATGCCACATACTACAACATTTATAGCCTAAGCCAATGCGTGTCCATAGATGGGCCTTTAAAAAAGCTACAGTGATGGAAAGAAACCTGGGATTGTTTTTGTTTTCCTCAATTAATGATGAATAATAGTTTGCTCTGGCGTGGCGGAGGGCCTTCTTATACACTTTAAGACTGGGTTAACCCAGCCAGACTTAACGGGACTCTTCCAGGTTGGTTAAACGCCAGTTTCTTTATAATTATTGCAATCTTTGTTTCAGTTTGCGGATCTGGGGGTTTAAACCATTGGGCTAATTTTCTTTGTTTCATTATTTTCTTCTTGAAAGGTGCAACAGAAGGTGCACTGATCAGTACGTCATCAAATGACGTTTAAAGTTGATTTTGACTGTTAGGGCTGCATGAGGGCAGAATCAAAAATACGATTTTTTGATTTAATGTTTTCATGATCTTTGGAGCTTTATTAGTCTGTTAACTGGAACACATTTGGTTGCACTGTGGGCTCAGTTTTTGGATCATTCTAAAATCTGTGTGGTGAGTTTGGTGTGAAAAATGTGGAAGGAGACAGATGCAATTAGTTTGACAGTTTGGGATGAAAACAGTGATTGATTTGCACCAGAATTTACAGAGTCTTCTTCGCAGTCGGACCTGCAGTTAGTGAAAGTGCTGTGCCGTTGGATTGATAGGTGATTCGTTATAAATTTCCAAAGTTCTGAACTTTAAACAGTCCCTGTAGTGCCACCATCAGGTAGTTCGGGGTGGGACTGGACCAACAAGCCCAGTTTAGTTTATTTTCATACATAGGAAGTTAGATTTCCTCAGAGGGAGAAGAAAAATATCGGTAAACTCATGACGGAGCGTCAGCAGAGCTGCAGAGCTGGTCGCCTCTGAAATCTGACAGAATATAAACAAGCTGCAGAGTGGAGGTGATCCTGACAGACAGAAAGCAGGGAAAACACTGTCACACACTGTTTTTAATGATGACGTGTGTGTGTTTGTGTGTGTGAGAGAGAGACAGGGAGCAGCTCTGGATTTACTTTAAAAACTCTGCACAGAAAAGGAGGCGACAGATATTTCAGCTGTTTAATTTCCTGAGTGTCTCACACACACGTTTGTCTGTGTGTACTTGTGAGGACTGTGGTGGACGTGACACTGACCCGTCAGCGTGTCCTGTGTCTCTGTGAGGACACTTTGGTCCTCACAGAGACACACAGTAGAAACAGACGGCTGGACAGCTGGTACCCCACAGTTTAAGCTTAAGGTCATGATGACATTTAATGTAAAAACACATGAATTATATAAATACTGAGTTAAAATCATGTAAATGTGACATTTGAAATGTAAAACTGATAAATGTCACGTTGGTCTGAATATTCATCAGTTTGCCTTTAAGTAACACTGAAGAATTTACATCTTATTGAAAATGTTAATCAGGATGTTACAGAATGTCCATTTAATGGGGTTAATAACAAAAATCCTAATAATGATAATTTAATCATTTGATGTTGATTCTAATAAACTGGTTCCCTTGTTGATATTTGCTTTAACCTTATCAAACCAAAGTTCTTTTTTTTTTTTTACCCCTTAAACACTCGGGTGGATGGTACATGGACCATAAATATAAGATAACCCATTAATGTATTGATTAGCTGCCTGATGATCTGGTAGATATCCCTGAATTTACTGAGAGATTAGATTCAGAAATATAACAGATGAAACACACAACGCGATGCTGTGGATGTGACGTGATGCTGCACAGGGGTGTGATGCGGCAGACTTGTCCTGTGACAGACTTGTGTTGAAGCAGACTTTTGCTGCGTCAGACTTGTGTTGCGGCAGACTTGAGCTGTGGCAGACTTGTGCTGCGGCAGACTTGAGCTGCAGCAGACTTGTGTAGCGGCAGATTTTTATGGCGGGAGATTTGTTTGCGGCAGACTTGTGCAGCGGCAGACTTGAGCTGTGGCAGACTTGTGCTACGTCAGACTTGAGTTGCGGCAGACTTGTGCTACGTCAGACTTGCGTTGCGGCAGACTTGTGCTGCTGCAGACTTGTGCTGCGGCAGACTTGTGCTACGTCAGACTTGTGTTGCGGCAGACTTGTGCTGCTGCAGACTTGTGCTGCGGCAGACTTGTGCTGCACCAGAGTTATTCTGCGGCAGACTTGTTCTGCGGCAGACTTGAGCTGCGGAAGACTTGAGCTGCGGCAGACTTGTGCTGCGGCAGACTTGTGCTACGGCAGACTTGTGTAGTGGCAGACTTGTGCTGCGGCAGACATGTGCTGCGGCAGAATTGTGCTGCGGCTGACTTGTGCTGCGGCAGACTTGAGCTGCAGCAGACTTGTGTTGTGTTGCGGCAGATTTTTATGGCGGGAGATTTGTTTGCGGCAGACTTGTGCAGCGGCAGACTTGAGCTGTGGCAGACTTGTGCTACGTCAGACTTGAGCTGCGGCAGACTTGTGCTACGTCAGACTTGTGTTGCAGCAGACTTGTGCTGCTGCAGACTTGTGCTGCGGCAGACTTGTGCTGCACCAGAGTTATTCTGCGGCAGACTTGTTCTGCGGGAGACTTGTTTGCGGCAGACTTGAGCTGCGGCAGACTTGTGCTGTGGCAGACTTGTGTAGCGGCAGACTTGTGCTGCGGCAGACGTGTGCTGCGGCAGACGTGTGCTGCGGCAGAATTGTGCTGCGGCTGACTTGTGCTGCGGCAGACTTGTGCTGCGGCAAATGCTTCGTAATGCTGTAGCAGACCTGTGAGCTAATGATGTGTCAGACATGTTGTAATGCTGCAGCTGTGTCAAAATGTTGCGGACGTGTTATGCTGCGGCAGACGTGTCATGATTGTGTGGACATTTTGTGATGCTGCGAAAGTTTCATAACGTTGTGGATTTGTTGTGATGCGGTAGATGAGTTGTGAAGTGTGGGCATGTTGTGAGACGGGAGTGCGGGAGACCTGTCGTGACGCTGTGGACATGTTGTAATGCTGTATATGTGTCGTAATGTTGTAGACGTGTTATGCTGCAGCAGACGTGTCATGATTGTGCGGACATTTTGTGATGTTGCGAAAGTTTCATAATGTTGCAGCAGACATGTTGTGATGCATGGACGTGCAGTGATGCGTTGATGTGTCGTGATACGTGAACGTGTTGTGCTCGGGACGGGGCATTCGTACCTCATGGATTTGGACTGTTGAACCATCAGGCGTTTTTTCTGAGTCAGGTTAATGAGCAGGAGGCCGACCAGCTAACCGCTACAATTTTTCCCACTCTGCTGCTCATTAGTTTTGAATGATCTGACGTGAACACAGCATCATAACTGAACAGCAGTCAGGTTGTCTCCATGGTAACAAGTCAGTCAGTCTCCATGGCAACCATTCAGTCAAGTCTCCATGGTAACCATTCAGTCAGCCTGAAACTGGATCTGGAAGTCTGTGTGCCACCATATATGTGGATTCACTGCTGAACATAGACCAAGCAGATTTTTAAAATTATTATTCTTATTTATATATTTACTTATTTAATAAGACAAACTGATATATAATCCTGAAAATATGAATGTCTCACCTGACAGCAGGTCAGGACACAGTCAGGACACAGTCAGGACAGAGTGAAGACACAGTTAGGACAGAGTGAAGACACAGTTAGGACAGAGTGAAGACACAGTCAGGACAGAGTGAGGACACAGTCAGGACAGAGTGAAGACACAGTTAGGACAGAGTGAAGACACAGTCAGGACAGAGTGAGGACACAGTTAGGACAGAGTGAAGACACAGTCAGGACAGAGTGAGGACACAGGACAGAGTGAAGACACAGTCAGGACAGAGTGAGGACACAGACAGGACAGAGTGAGGACACAGTCAGGACAGAGTGAGGACACAGACAGGACAGAGTGAGGACACAGGACAGAGTGAAGACACAGTTAGGACAGTGAGGACACAGTCAGGACAGAGTGAAGACACAGGACAGAGTGAGGACACAGTTAGGATTGAGTGAGGACACAGTCAGGACAGTCTTAGTGTGTGTATCAGTGTGTGTATCAATGTGTATTAGTGTGTGAATCAGTTTGTGTATATCAGTGTGTGTGTGTGTGTGTGTGTGTGTGTGTGTGTGTGTGTGTGTGTGTGTTTGTCGGTGTGTAGTTAAAGGTCTCCACGCCGCCCAGAGAAATGTCACTCTCTGACGGCGGCAGATGTCCTGCGGCTCTGAAGCATGTCCACAGACGAACGTCAGCTGGTTTCTGACTCGGAGGTTCGGAGTGGAGCTAAGACGGAGACGCCCACATGCAGAGATGGTGGACGTCAAGAAAACAGAAGTCAAGTCAAATCAGTTTTGTTTTTAAAGCCCATTATCACAAATCACAGTCTGCCTCAGAGCACGTTACAGCAGACACCATCCCTCTGCCCTCAGACCCGCACCTGAGGAAAAACTACCCAAAAAACCCTGTAACGGGGAAAAATGGTAGAAACCTCGGGAAGAGCGACTGAGGAGGGATCCCTCTTCAGGACGACCAGACATGCAATAGATGTAAAAAACGACAACATGAAATGACAGTAGATGAAGACAAAAACTACTTCTCGCCTCTTTTTTTATTCCATAAATATGTGGAAGCCATCAGAAAAAATAGAATGATGAAATGAGGCTGAACTGCTCACCAACGAGCTGAAGACAAAAACACTGAAGAGGCGCGAAGAGGAAAATAGAGAAACACTAAAAAGTATTAAAGGAAACTCCTCAAACACTCAAATGATTTCTGCCAAAAACACACAAAATTCAACATCATTCAACAGGTCAGACCCGCGTCAGAGCGTCTGCTCGCCTGTCTGCACCGACAGGAAGCCGCGGTCAGAGCGTCTGCTCAGCTGTCTGCACCGACAGGAAGCTGCGGTCAGAGCGTCTGCTCAGCTGTCTGCACCGACAGGAAGCTGCGGTCAGAGCGTCTCTGTACTGTGATAAACTCTGAATTCTGACTGAAAATCAAATAAGTGATCATCGTGGAGAAAGTCCCAGAGTTGATGAGCGACTTCTCTCTGCAGGATTTTGGAGGTAAAGCGGAGGTTAGATGTCGGTCTGTAGTTTGAAACCTCTGGGGCTCCTTTAGACGTTGTTTAGTGACAAGGACTTTAAAGGACTTTAAAGGACTCTGCTACGTCGCCTGTTACTAAAGACATATATTATCAAATTAAGAATTGTTATCTAAGGGTAAAACCTCCTTAAGTCGTCTTGCCTGGACGTGGTCTGACCGGCATTTTGATGTCTTGGACGAGGAAACAGTTGAGGTGAGTTGGTGAAGGTCAAAGGGAGAAAAAAAATCAGTAAATCCGGTCTTACGTTACTAAGTTTCCTTTGATTGAGGTTGGACCGGATCGGTTCACTTTGGTTTCAAAAAGTTTAATTTTATCCTAAAGAAACTCATAAAGTTGTTGTTGCTAAGAGCAGTCCTTCAAATGAATTCTACTTTAGTTTATATTTAGGATTTCTTTATGAGTTTGAATCTAAAGTGGCTGCAGCTGCCCCTCCTCGGCTGCTGCTCCAGTGTTTCATCGAGGCTTACGTGTTCATCAGAACACGTATGTTCCCTCCTCTGACACTCAGTCCTTTCTGTTGGACTCAACTGTAAAAGACGCCTGTCTGTGTTTACAGACCTGCTGCTTCAGCCCAACATCTCTCCGTCCTCCGTGGACAGGGTCTCCGCTGTCTCCAGGGTCTCCGCTGTCTCCAGGGTCTCCAGGGCCCAGCATCAGGGGTCTCAGGTTTTCACCATCAGCTGCTCTGTCCAGCGCAAGTTCCCAGAATCCTCCTTCATGCTCAGCTTCACTAGCTAGCTATCAATCACTCTGCACACTTCCTGTTTCCTGCTGCAGAGCCCGCCCACCAAGAAAGCCACGCCTGTGTGAATGGCGGCCATGTTTTTCCTCCGAACTCCTCCAGCAGCCGTCCGCTTTCCGTCACTGTCTCAGGTGAGCTGAAAGACGACTGGTCCAAACTGACTGACAGTGATCAGCTGACATTTTGTTTCTGTAATTATGTCCTTGTGTCACATGTCTGATAGTGACCTCACAGAGTCTCCAAACGGAACCGGTTCAGTTCTCTGATCTGCATCACGAGTTCTCTGTCGTATAGAGACTTTCTGTCCTCTCTGTCTCACCTTCTCTGTCATACTGAGACGTTCTCTGCACTCTCTAGCTGATTCGTCTGTCTTTCCACTAAGAAAACCGGGGTTAAAGTGTAACTACTCGTGCGCAGCGCTCGTGCGCAGCGCTCGTGCAGTCAGTCCCACAGTCTGTCAGAAACTGCATATTTTAAGTCAAGTCAAGTCAGTTTTATTTATAGAGCCCATTATCACAAAACATGGTTTGCCTCAGAGGGCTTTACAGTGTACGACATCCCTCTGCCCTTAGACCCTCACATCACCCAAGGAAAAACTCCCCAAAAAGAACCCCTGTAACGGGGAAAAAAAAGAGGAAGAAACCTCAGGAAGAGCGGTAGAGGATAGTGAGGGATCCCTCTTCCAGGACGGACAGACGAGCAATAGATGTCGTAAATAGCAAATGAAATACAATCATGGCAAAAAAGGAAAGAGAAAGAGAGAGGGGGAGAGAGGGTGAGAGAGGAGGGGGGAGGGGTTTCGATGAATTTTATCATCAAAGATTTGTTTTTTTTTCTACCTAAGCAATTCACTTCTTTATCAATGAGGGTTTTTTCTAATTTCATCAGAATTTTTGCTAATTTTGTGTCTCCAGGAATACATGTCAGTCTTTGATGAATGATTTCAAATCATCAACGAAATCATGTTGATAAATAAATGAGATAATGAGGCGATAAAATGATGAAAATCACTTTAATAAATGTTTAACATCATCAAAATTCAAAACACTTTCATGTTTACATACATGTTTACATACATGTTTACATACTGTGTGTGTTTTCAGGTCACCGTGTTCTCCTCGTCTGAGGATCAAACAGTTTCAGTGATTTTATTTTTCTAATTAATGTTGATTTTAAATGTTCCACTTTTCTCAAGATTTGGTTTATACCCGGATATTTACTCTCTCTCTCTCTCTCTCTCTCTCTCTCTCTCTCTCTCTCTCTCTCTCTCTGTGTGTGTGTGTGTGTGTGTGTGTGTGTGTGTGTGTGTGTGTGTGTGTGTGTGTGTGTGTGTGTGTGTGTTATGTAACGGCTCTCAGCTGTGATGTTCTGACGATGATGAATCAAAACCTTACGGAGGAAAATGAGCTGCTGAATTTTCCCCAAACTCCTGCAACAGGAAGATCACACAACTGCCCAAAACGGATGGTACTGCAAACATACTCCAATAATACTCCTGTAGTACTGCAAAAAACCCAAACTCCAATAATACTCCTGTAGTAATTGGGGGGGGGCACTTTCAAACATACTCCTGTAGTGTTACCAAAAATACTCCCATAATACTCCTGTAGTATATAAAATACTCCCATAACACTCCTGCAGCATAATACTAGGGGCAAAAACCCTCCAATAATACTCCTGTAGTGTTACAAAAATACTCCCATAATACTCCTGTAGTACTACAGACATACTACTATGATAATCCTGTAGCATATGTAAAATACCCCAATAATACTCCCATAGTACTGAAAGGATACTCCAATAATACGTCTGCAGCACTGCAAAATTAGTACTGAAAAAGTGCTCCAATCATACTCCTGAAGTGCTGCAAAAGGTACTCCAATAATACTGCTCTAGTACTGCAAAAATACTCCCGAAGTACTGTAAAAATACTCATGTAGCAGTGTAAAATTACTCCAATAATACCCCTGTTGTACTGCAAAAATAATCCTGTAGTACTCTAAAAACACTGCAATAAAAATCCTGTAGTACTGCAAAAACGCTACAATAAAAGTCATTTAGCACTGCAAAAATACTCCAATAGTACTCCTACAGTACTCTAAAAATGCTTCTGTAGTATTCCATAAATATTCCTGTGGTATTTCAAAAATACCCCAGCAGTACTCAAATAATACTCCTGTAGTTTTTCGGTAGTTTTTCCGCAGTATTTCAGTAGTATCTCTGTAGCGCATGTCGTGTCTGTAATGTGATATTTTTCTGATCAGACTTTTGCTTAGATTAATCGATTAGTTCCATTATGGATTTATTATTTCTAATCATTCTTTGTTTATGTTTTTAGGAGCAACACGTAGTATAAATACGTCATGTTTCATAGTTAAAATACTTGTATGTTTTGTATTCTTTTACTTATAGTAATCAAAATATAATCAATGCTTTGATTTTGAAAATCACAGGAACCTTCCAGAAAGTCTTTCAAAATAAAAATGTTCACTCATTTCATTTGTTTAAAAACATTCACTCATTCTTTCTAACATGGGACGCAAAAGACACCAAAACAAGCAAAGATTAAAACAAACACATCAAAACAAACAAACAAAAACAAACATCAAAACAAACAAACAAAAACAACCGGACATCAAGACAAATAAAAACATCAAAACAAAACAAGAAAACACATCAATAATAACATTACAGTGAACAAACATCAAAACAAAAGGTAAAAAATGTCTTATTTCTCTTCTTCTCCTCATCTTTCTCCTCCTTTTGCCCTGGACGCTCCCTCAGCTCTTCCCTCAGATCTCCTCCTCTCTTCTTCTGCTGTTCTACTCCTCATGTTCCCTCCTATCTCCTCCTCTCAGTGACTCTTCTTTCACCTCCTCTCTACTTTGACCTTCACTTTTTATTTACCTCCTCCTCCTATTCCTCTACACACTTCAATGTATCTCCTCCTCCCTGTGCCTCCTCTTTTACCTCCTCTCTTCTTTGACCTTCACTTTTTTTTATCACCTTCTCTCCACCTCCTCTCACTTCCGTACTTTCTTCTCCTCCTCTTAAGCACCTTCTCTTTCTTCCTGTTGCCCCGGACGCTCCTTCAACTCTCCAACTCCCGCATCTCACCTTTTTTTCTCCTCTCCACCTCCTCCTCACCTCCTCTCACCTTCCCTCCACCTCCTCTACTCTTCTTCTGCTGTTCAACTTCTTGTCTTCCTCCTATCTCCTCCTCCCTGTGCCTCCCTTTTCACCTCCTCTCTACTTTGACCTTCACTTTTTATTTACCTTCTCCTCCTTTTACACACTCCAACGTATCTCCTCCTCCTCAGTAAAACATCTCCTCTACATTAATGCCCCTCACACCTTTTTTCCCTCCTCCTCTCCGATCAGGATCTCCTGTTTATGGGATCCCCCTCCCTCCCCCAATGTCCCCCCAACAGCAGCAGGAGGAGTAGTGTCTCCTCTTTATCCAGCAGCAGTAGGAGCCGTGTCTCCTCTCTCTCTCCAGCTGCAGGAGGAGTAGTGTCTCCCCTCTCTCCAGCAGGAGGAGCACCAGTGTCTCCTCTCTCTCTCTCCCTCTCTCCAGCAGCAGGAGGAGGAGCAGTGCCTCCTTTCTCTCTCTGGCAGCAGGAGGAGGAGCAGCGCCTCCTCTCTCCAGCAGCAGGAGGAGAAGCAGCAGTGTCTCCTTTCTCTCCAGCAGCAGGAGGAGAATAGTGCCTCCTCTCTCTCCAGCAGCAGCAGGAGGAGCAGCAGTGTCTCCTTTCTCTCCAGCAGCAGGAGGAGGAGCAGCGCCTCCTCTCTCTCCCCCCTCGCAGCGTCTCTCGGTGTTTCGGCGGAGCGGCAGGAGTCAGCGGCGGAGCGGCAGAGCGATGCTGAGAGCGCGGCAGGATGTCTTTCACCTCCTCCTCCTCCTCCTGGTCCCGGACTCTCCGAGCCTTGCTCCTCCTGCAGCTCCTCCTCGCGCCGCCGTGCCTCCTCCACCCGCAGCCTTGCCACCTCCTGGCGCAGATCGGACACACGGTGCGCGTCGGTGCGCTCCTGCCGGCGCAGCGCGCGGCTCGCGTGCAGGTCCAGGCAGCGCTGAGTCGAGCGGCGGCAGCGATGAGCCGGGAGCGGGACCCGGATTCGGAGCGGGATCCCGAGCGGGACCCGGAGCCCTTGCTGCCCTATAACCTGAGCGTGGAGCTGGTGTGGCGGCAGCCGGTGGCGGCGGACCCGCAGTCGCTGCTCCGCTGCGCGTGTGAGGGTGTGGTGGTACGGGCGGTCTCCGCCGTGCTCGCCTTCCCGCAGAGCCGCGAGGAGCTGCTACAGGTGGACCTCCTGGCCTCCTTCCTGCAGATCCCCTTCATCAGCGTCCTGGAGCAGGAGGAGCCGCTGCGCGCGCAGGTAAGGCACTCTGACACCACACCTGGACCCGGGGCCGCACGTCGATCCGTCCCCGGTCTGGTGTGCTCCCGGTCTGGCCCTGGTCTGGTTCCGCTGTGGTTTTGGTGTGGTCCAGGTCTTGGTGGTTTGTGTGATCCGGTTTGACCTTGACCTGTTTAAAGTCTGGAGGATTGAGCGCGTGCAGCTGTTCCAAGACATCCGGCTGAGAGCTGCAGTTTGTTTGTTTATTTGTTTGTTTGTTTGTTTTCGTTTTGAGACTCAGGAGGAAAAATCACAGAAACAAACGGATGTTTATTTGATTTAAATTAATATAAAAACGCTCACAAAAAAGTGTTTAACAAATTAAGATCATACCATAGACATGAACTAAACACTCTGTCAGGAGTGTGTGTGTGTGTGTGTGTGTGTGTGTATGTATGTATGTATGTGTGAGTGTGTGTGTGTGTGTGTGTGTGTGTGTGTGTGTGTGTGTGTGTGTGTGTGTGTGTGTGTGTGTGTGTGTGTGTGTGTGTGTGTGTGTGTGTGTGTGTGTGTGTGTGTGTGTGTGTGTGTGTGTGTGAGTGTGTGTGTGCGTGTGTGTGTGTGTGTGTGTGTGTGTGTGTGTGTGAGTGTGTGTGTGTGTGTGTGTGTGTGTGTGTGTGTGTGTGTGTGTGTGTGTGTGTGTGTGAGAGTGTGTGTGTGTGTGTATGTGTGTGCTGTAGGGGAGAGCGGGGCAGTATGGAACATCAGTGACGGTGAAGTTCAGCATGTCTCCTTCATTTGGAAAAATTAGGTCATGCTCCTCAAGGTTCTTCCTGGAAATCCTGGAAAAGTCTTTAAAAATGCCCTGGAAGTGTTTCAGTGTTCAACATGTGTAGATGAATCGTTTTCTATTGGCTGTCTCTGTGATGATTTCACAGTGTGAGTCTGACACAACAACAACAACAACGACAACAACAACAACAAAGACAGCGATTGTAGCTACAGTCTCACTGACGATGATGTCACTGATTCTTATTTTTCGTGTTTTGTTTTTTTTGTCTCTTCTTCTTCTTCTTCTGTCCCTTATTGACCCAGAAAGTGCAGCACTTCCTGCCAGAGGCTTTCACAGTAAAAGCTGCTGAGGAGATTATCTCTGCAGAGATTTTTATGTTTCCAAAACAATTTCAAGCCGAGGACGCTGCATCCAATCAGAGCGAGTCTGCTCAGAGTTTTAAAACGTGTCATCGTGACGTTTGGATGAACTGCTGGCAGCTGCGTGTGAGCGCAAAGACTTCATCTTCATCCTCACCTCCACCTTCATCTTCACCTTCACCTTCATCTTCATCCTCACCTCCACCTTCATCTTCACCTCCACCTTCATCTTCACCTTCACCTTCACCTTCACCTTCATCTTCATCCTCACCTCCACCTTCATCTTCACCTTCATCTTCACCTTCATCTTCATCTTCACCTTCACCTTCACCTTTACTGCAGTCTGAAGTGATGACATCACAGCCGTGATGATGTCACAGTTTAATCAGTCAGGAGAGTGTTTAAGCTCCAGCCCCAATGATATCACAGCGACCACACGCCGTGTGAATGTGGACGACTACAGCAGCAGGTGTCAGCTGATCAGTGATGGTATTGATCGCTGGGTGCTGGCTCCTGATTGGTTGTGAGTGGGTGATGTGCAGCGGCGGGTGAATTCAGCCTGACGGTGGAGGCAGAGAATCTTTTAATCCGTCTGAAGACGAGCAGCAGGGATTAGTTTCCCATCATGCCTCACTGTCTCTTTGTGTTTGACCGGAGCAGGTTAAACACAAACACCTGACAGAGACATCGACACTAGAAAATACCTCTGCACTTACCAATCAGCTGTCAGGACCCTCAGACAGAGGTCTGAGACACCAGACCACGATCCGGATCAAACCTGATTAAAAAGAGAACGTTCATCTACACACACTAAGTTTCTTACACATACTTAAATTTATATAAAACATTAAAATATGCCTTTATCTATAATCAACATTTAACCATTAATATCAAACATGGTTACATCTGTAATAAACATTAAATATGCCTATATCTCTAATAAACATTTAAACATTAAGTATGATAACATACATACACATATATATATATAATAAAATAATAATAATAATCATGTTATTGTTGTTATTATTATTACTATTACTATTATTTTATCAATCTTATTATTATTATTCTTTCACTTATTTATTCTATTGTTTATGTCTACGTTTTTTCATGTCTTGGTGTCAGCTAATGGGGATCCTTATAATAAACAAAAAAGCCCCCAAACAAACAAATGAGGCTGCAGGTTTAACAAAGCTGCAGGTTAAATGAGGCTGCAGGGTTAATGAGGCTGCAGGTTAAATGAGGCTACAGGTTTAACAAGGCTGATGGTTTTACGAGGCTGCAGGTTTTATGAGGCTGCAGGTTTTAATGAGGCTGCAGGTTAAATGAGGCTGCAGGTTGTAATGAGGCTGCAGATTAAATGAGGCTGCAGGTTATAATGAGGCTGCAGATTTTAATGAGGCTGCAGGTTAAATGAGGCTGCAGGTTGTAATGAGGCAGCAGGTTAAATTAGGCTGCAGATTTTAATGAGGCTACAGGTTAAATGAGGCTGCAGGTTTTAATGAGGCTGCAGGTTTTAATGAGGCTGCTGGTTAAATGAGGCTGCTGGTTGTAATGAGGCTGCAGGTTAAATGAGGCTGCAGGTTATAATGAGGCTGCAGATTTTAATGAGGCTGCAGGTTAAATGAGGCTGCAGGTTTAACAAAGCTGCAGGTTTTAATGAGGCTGCAGGTTGTAATGAGGCTGAAGGTTAAATGAGGCTGCAGGTTAAATGAGGCTGCAGGTTTAACAAAGCTGCAGGTTGTAATGAGGCTGCAGGTTAAATGAGGCTGCAGGTTAAATGAAGCTGCAGGTTGTAATGAGGCTGCAGGTTAAATGAGGCTGCAGGTTATAATGAGGCTGCAGATTTTAATGAGGCTGCAGGTTAAATGAGGCTGCAGGTTAAATGAGGCTGCAGATTTTAATGAGGCTGCAGGTTAAATGAGGCTGCAGGTTAAATGAGGCTGCAGGTTGTAATGAGGCTGCAGGTTAAATGAGGCTGCAGGTTTAACAAAGCTGCAGGTTGTAATGAGGCTGCAGGTTAAATGAGGCTGCAGGTTTTAATGAGGCTGTAGATTTAACAAAGCTGTAGGTTTAAGGAGGTTCATTTGGGTCAGCAGAACAATGTTTCTGGCAGCAGTTTTTGTGTCATGTTGTGTGCGTTGACCTTTGACCTTTTATCAATTTATCAATGTACATGATGTCATCAGAATGAGTGCTCTAGAACCTCGTTAAGAGTCCCTTGTTAAAGACTTAACAAGCTGATAATTAGCTGCTGACAGACTGCAGATAAGATATCAGACTGATCCCCCCCCACACACACACAGTGACACAGTCACACACACACACACACACACACAGACACAGTCTCACACACACACACACACACACACACACACACACACACAGAGACACAGTCACACACACACACACACACGCAGACACAGTCTCACACACACACACACACACACAGTGACACAGTCACACACACTCTGAGCTGCCTTCAGGCCTGAAGATGTCAGTGAGAAACAGAAACAGTTAGTTAGAAATATTAAATATTAAATGTTAATATTATATATATAATATTTATAAATATATTAAATATTAACATATTCAGCCTGTGAGATAAAAACAAACTTTGTTTCAGCTTGCCTCAAGTCTCAAGGTCCTTATCAAGGTCCTTATGAAAGTGCTTTCCAAGGTCGTAGGTTGTAGCAGTGTGTACTTGTGTGAGCTGTGTGTTGTTGTTGTGTAGCAGTGTGTAGTTGTGTGTGAGTGTGTAGTTGTGTTGTAGTTGTTGTGTAGCAGTTTGTGACTGTGAGCTGTGTGTAGTTGTTGTGTATATCACCCAAGGAAAATCTCCCGAAAAAGAACACCTGTAACAGAAAAAGAGGAAGAAACCTCAGGAAGAGCAGCAGAGGATGATGAGGGATCCCTCTTCAGGACGGACAGATGAGCGATAGATGTAAATAACAAATGAATAAATACAATCATGGCAAAAAGGAAAGAGAAAGAGAGAGGGGGAGAGAGGGAGAGGGGGAGAGGGGGAGAGGGGGAGAGAGGGGGAGAGTCACAGCAGTAGTAGAAACAGATGCATGTCATATTACAATAACAGCAGGTGTGAAATCATTATTGCACTCTGTGATGATGATGATGATGAGGGTGACTGTGGGTCTGTGATGATGATGATGATGAGGGTGACTGTGGGTCTGTGATGATGATGATGATGATGAGGGTGACGGTGGGTCGGTGATGATGATGATGATGATGATGAGGGTGACTGTGGGTCTGTGATGATGATGATGATGATGATGAGGGTGACTGTGGGTCTGTGATGATGATGATGATGAGGGTGACTGTGGGTCTGTGATGATGATGATGATGATGAGGGTGACTGTGGGTCTGTGATGATGATGATGATGAGGGTGACTGTGGGTCTGTGATGATGATGATGATGAGGGTGACTGTGGGTCTGTGATGATGATGATGATGAGGGTGACTGTGGGTCTGTGATGATGATGATGATGAGGGTGACTGTGGGTCTGTGATGATGATGTAGGTGATGATAAGAGTCTTGTGCACTTGTTGATACGGAGGTGTCCAAAGACATGATCACAGCATTGTGTAGTTGTTGTGTAGTTGTACTGTAGTTGTGTGTGAGTGTGTAGTTGTTGTGTAGTTGTACTGTAGTTGTGTGTGAGTGTGTAGTTGTTGTGTAGTTGTGTGTGTGTGCAGTTGTGTAGTTGTTGTGTAGTTGTGTAGTCATGTCTCTGCTGAGGTGAAAACGGAAACGCTGATTGACGGTTTGAAAACTCTTTGATCAGTAAAGGATTATCCTGCTGTCACTGACTTCCTCTCCGTCTCCCCATCTATCTATCTGTCCTGTTGTCTGTCCTCTGTGTGTTGTTTGTTTCGTGTGTGTTGTCTGTTTCTCTGTCCCGTTGTCTGTCCTTTGTGTATTGTCTGTCCTCTGTGTGTTGTCTGTTCTGTGTGTGTTGTCCGTCCTCTGATGTTTGATGCTCTGAAATATACAAACAGACAAACAACTGAAACTGTGATCACAAGTCCTGCATGTCTTTGACATTGTCCTTCATGTCTTCGACATCATCCTGCGTGTCTCTGACATGTCTCTGTTCTGTCTTAGCACTCAGCGGGACACGTTGTCTTGAGCGACCTGCAGTTTTGAAGTTGAAGTTTTCAGAACATGTTGAAAAACTTCTGGTGTTTAACAGCTTTTACTTCAGCGTTCACACGCTGTCACTTTTCATTCTCAGGATTATCAGTTTGTTTCGATCGTGATTGTTGATTATCTGAGGTTATAGCCTACAGTTTTGTCTCATGAACGTTCTATTGTTGATACTGAATTTCAGCTGTTAACTGATAACTTGATCCATCAACATGAGTTTGTTGTTCGTCATAGATTCAAACATGAACTTTAACTCTATTTTCAGAATACGGTTCAGGTCTGAAACTGAAGACGCAGCAGCGTTCACATCAACCAACTCGAGTCCTCTCTGGAACTAAAGGAAGAACTTTAATCAGGACAGAAATCAACAGATGGCTGTCCTCGACATCTAACAGGTCTGATCTTTAACAAACCGTGTGTTCGTAAGCGGACTCTGCGTCCACTTCAGCGCTGTGAACTTTATCTACAACAAAGAATAATCTACGACATCAACGTGTGCTGCTGACGTGTTAAATTTTTAGCAAGAAAAAAAACTTTTGCGGTCTTCCAATCCTGCGGACAAACACATTTTCAATACTTGAGTTAATAATGTGACACACAAGCGCAGCGTTCACACTGGCAACAATCTCAATCAGATCTGAATCAGCTCCAGTTTTCTCCATCAGTTTTTCAGCAGAAATTCAGCATCTGTAATGGTGGAGTCAAAACCTGTGTGACAGTTTTCTGTTTGTTTATCAGTGTTTGTTTATGGTGTGATTGTTTATCAGTGTTTGTGTTTTCGTTGTGGTTGTATATCAGTGAGTGTTTGTCAATTTTCAAGTCAAGTCAGTTTTATTTATATAGCCCATTATCACAAAACATGGTTTGCCTCAGAGGGCTTTACAGTGTACGACATCCCTCTGCCCTCAGACCCTGGGCAGAGGGGGGGGGGGGGCACAGCAATAATATGCAATAAGATGCATGTCATATTACAATAATGGTAGGTGTGAAATCATTAATTGCACTCTGATGATGTTGAGGGAGATGATAACAGTCTCATGCACATGTTGATAGGGAGGTGTCCAAAGGCAGGATCACAGCATCGGCACAACCAGGACCAGACCACAATCAGGGCGAGCGGGGGGCACAGTATCAGTGCAGCCACAGCACGAGCACAACCAAAGGCCACGGTCAGGCACAGTCAAGGTTACGGCCGGGATCCAGGAAAACTAGGAAACAAGGGAGCAGGAACGCTCCGGAGAGGCAACAGGATTAGCGTAGTGCAATTCAACAGACCCAGGCTCTATAATCGTGAGCCCCAGGTAGTGAGAGTACCACATGGCTATCACAGATGTTAGGCTAAGCTAAACTACTGAGGCTAAGCTAAACTACTGAGGCTAAGCTAAGCTTGTAAATGGCAATGCAGTTGACAGACATGCATGATTTTCCGATGGCGGCATTGAGAGAAGGAAAAGGAGCTCAGCATATCAGAGGAAGTCCCCCAGCAGGTTAAACCTATGTCAGCCTAACTAGGGGCTGGTCCAGGCAGCCTGAGGTAGCTGAAGGCTCTGGTTCCTAACCTACTTTTGCAAACTTTGGGAACCACAAGTAACCCTGCGTTTTCAGAGTGCAGTGATCTTGAGGGTTGGTAAGGAACTATGAGCTGTGACAGATAGGATGGAGCCTGAACATTTAGAGCTTTGTAAGTAAGGAGGAGGATTTTAAATTAAATCCTGGATTTCACAGGGAGCCAGTGCAGAGAAGCTAAAACAGGAGAAATATGATCCCTTTTCTTGGTTCCCGTTAAAACACGAGCAGCAGCATTCTGCACCAGTTGGAGAGACCTAAGAGATTTGTTGGGGCAACCAAATAATAGGGAGTTACAGTAATCCAGCCTAGAGGTGACAAATGCATGTACTAATTTTTCAGCATCTGTTTGGGATAGGATATGTCTAATTTTTGCGATGTTACGCAGGTGAAAGAAAGCCGTCCTTGAAGTTTGTTTAATATGGGAAGCAAAGGATAAATCCTGGTCAAATAAAACTCCGAGGTTCCTTACAGTTGTGCTAGAGACCAAGGTAATGCCATCTAGAGAAATTACATTGTTGGAAAAGGAGCTTCTGAGGTGTTTTGGGCCAAGAACAATAACTTCAGTTTTGTCTGAATTCAACATCAGGAAATTACGGCTCATCCAGGCTTTTACATCCTTAAGACATGTTTGAAGTCTAGATAGCTGATCAGTTTCATCTGGTTTCATAGATAGATATAATTGCGTATCATCAGCATAACAATGGAAATTTAAGGAATGTTTTCTAATTATGTTGCCTAGAGGAAGCATATATAAAGTGAAAAGGATTGGTCCAAGCATCGAACCTTGTGGCACTCCGAAGCAGACCTTTGTATGTGCGGAGGGTTGATCATTGATGTGAACAAATTGGGAACGATCTGATAAGTATGACTTAAACCAGGCTAGTGACGTTACTTTAAGGCCAATTCAGGTTTCAAGTCTGTGCAGTAAGATTTGATGGTCAATGGTGTCAAATGCAGCACTGAGATCTAATAGGATTAAAACAGAGACCAGACCCGTGTCAGAAGCGATAAATAAGTCGTTATTAATTTTTACTAGTGCCGTCTCTGTGCTATGATGAACTCTGAAGCCTGACTGAAAGTCCTCAAATAAACTGTTGTCTTGGGGAAAGTCACAGAGCTGATGAGCAACCACTCTCTCAAGGATTTTAGAAATAAAGGGGAGATTAGATATCGGTCTATAGTTAGCTAAAATCTCAGGATCGAGAGTGGGCTTCTTTAGAAGAGGTTTAATGACAGCTACTTTAAAAGACTGAGGTACTGTTAATAAAGACGCGTTGATTATATCTAATAAAAAATTGTCTAATAAAGGCAAACTTCCTTAAGGAGCTTAGTTGGGATGGGGTCTAGCAGGCATGTTGATGGCTTAGATGCAGAAACCAAAGTATAGAGTCGATGAAGGTCAATGGGGGAGAAATGGTCCAAATAAATTTCGGGCCTTGCTGCCATATCCAGGCTATCTGAGTCCGGGGTCAGGTCAGGTAAGGTTAAGAGGTGATGGATTTTATCTTGAATAGTTATGATTTTATTATTAAAGAAATTCATAAAGTCGTCACTGCTGAGGGCTGAAGGAATACAGGCTCTATAGAGCTGAGACTCTGAGTCAACCTGGCTACAGTGTTGAAAAGAAACCTGGGATTGTTTTTGTTTTCCTCAATTAGTGATGAATAATAGTTTGCCCTGGCATGGCGGAGGGCCTTCTTATAGACTTTAAGACTGTCCAGCCAGACTAAATGGGACTCTTCCAGTTTGGTCGAACGCCAATGTCTTTCAAATTTTCGCGGTTTGTTTCAATTTGCGAATCTGGAGGTTAAACCATGGGACTAATTTTCTTTGTTTCATTATTTTCTTCTTGAAGGGTGCAACAGTGTCGAGAGCTGATCACAGTGAGCCAGTAGCATTATCAATGAGACAGTCAGTTTGAGAATGACTTCAGTTAGTAGTAGTGTTCTCAGTCAGTCGATGAAGGTCAATGGGGGAGAAATGGTCGAAATAAATTTCAGGCCTTGCTGCCATATCCAGGCTACCTGAGTCTGCGGTCAGGTCAGGTAAGGGCAAGAGGTGACGGCGTTTACCTCGAATAGTTTTTATTATTAAAGAAAGTCATGAAGTCATCACTGCTGAGGGCCGAAGGAACACGAGGTTCTATGGAGCTGAGACTCTGAGTTTGTGTGTTTTTTTTGTGGTTGTTTATCAGTGAGTGTTTGTGTTTTTGTTGTGGTTGTTTATCAGTGAGTGTTTGTGTTTTTGTTGTGGTTGTTTATCAGTGAGTGTTTGTGTTTTTGTTGTGGTTGTTTATCAGTCAGTGTTTGTGTTTTTGTTGTGGTTGTTTATCAGTGAGTGTTTGTGTTTTTGTTGTGGTTGTTTATCAGTGAGTGTTTGTGTTGTGGCAATGACGTTATTGTTGTCGTAGTGAAAATGTTCTCGTTGTTTCCTCTCTGTACGGAGAGCTCTCAGCAGATCTGTGCTTGAGATGAAACGATAGAAACATGATGAAATAATTTCAGCAGCTGCTCAGCTCTCAGAGGTTTTCAGCGCTCTACATCCGTTTCTTCTTCTTCTCTTTAAACTTTCTGTATCAGCCCCAGCAGCTGTTCTCCCAGCAGGCTTTGCTCTGTGCTGTGAGTGTCGGACTCCGCTTCATAAATAAACACCAGAGTGAGAACTCCTCCTCTGGACACACAAAGCCGCCTGCTGACAGCTGTCACCTGCTGACTGATGCTGCGTTCACACGCCAGCCACATGGCAACACTGTCACCAGCTACATCATCACCAAGGCGCCATGGAAGTGCGTGGAAGTGTTGCTCATCCACTGGTTACCGTAGTTATGTTGTCATGGTGCATGTGTTTGCTACTGGCGAGAGTTTGTATTTAGTCATAAAAATATCTGCTTTTGATCTGAGCTCCATTTGAACTTTTCAGCGCCATCACGTCCCTGAGTTACCGAGAGATGGCGAGCACAGTGTAGGCTCCCTGAGCTCAACAGCATCACTGTTGAAAATAAACTCTCTGATCGGTCCGAGTTTCACCGCCTCGTTGCAGCAGAACTGTTGCTGAAGTATTTGTAGTGCATCACGTCACATCATCAGCAGCGACACGTGTCGGCATCAGTTTAATGCTTCATGTCACAAAGGACCTGCAGCCTGTTGATGAGTCGCTCTCCGTGTGAACGCAGAACGACTGAACGGGAACGTGTGTCGGGTCAGGTGTGACAACCTGCTGACTGTGTGACTGTTTCCTCCTGCAGAGTTTGTGTCGATGCAGCTGCTCGTTAACTTCATCCTGCTGACGGCGGCTCCGTCCACTTCCTGCTGGAGGTCGGACACGCTGAGAGTCGCTGTGACCTGAGCTCTCACACACACACACTCACACACACACACACACACACACACACACACACACACACACACACATACACTCACGCACACACACACACACACACACACACACACACACACACACTCACACACACAGACACGCACAAGCACACACACACACTCACTCACACACACACACACACACACACACTCACACACACACTCACACACTCTCACACACACACGCACACACACACACTCAGAAACATCCATCTGCACACTGTTTGAGGAATGTTGAGATTTAGTTTTCTGTGGGAGCTGAACTTTTATTCAACAGAAACAGCAGTAAGAGTCACTTTCAACATTTTTCCACCATCAGGATCACAGCAAACAGAACAATAAGAAGAACAATGAAATAAACATTTACAGTCTTAATGCTCGTTGACTAGAGAAAGGTGGAACCTTCACAAACATTTCGGATACTGTCTTTGATTCTGAGCTCATTTTTATGAGTTTTCAGTGTTTTTCACAGTGTCAGGATTGAAGGGCTCAGCGTTCACATCAACACCCTCAACACCCAAAAAAATAATCCAGTCTTCTCTGTGACATACAGGTGTGAGTGTGAATGTTTAATCCAGATGTGAGTGTGAATGTTTAATCCAGATGTGAGTGTGAATGTTTAATCCAGTCTTCTCTGTTACAGATAGACTGTGGTGTGAGGATGATGTTGATCGGAGGTTCAGCTGAGAACAGATTTCATTATTGAGCTCTTCAGAGGCTGCTGGGCTTAAATAGAAGAACTGTGTGTGTGTGTGTGTGTGTGTGTGTGTGTGTGTGTGTGTGTGTGTGAGAGAGTGTGTGTGTGTGTGTGTGTGTGTGTGTGTGTGTGTGTGAGTGAGTGTGTGTGTGTGTGCGTGTGTGTTAGAGAGAGATGGATTTGGAGGAGGTTACTTTCTGATAGAACCGTCCAATCAGAGAGCAGAACAGAATAATGAATGAATTCCCAGACAGACAGACTGAAGGAACCATTTGTCTGTCTGTCTGTCTCTGCCTCTGCCTCTGTCTCTGTCTCTCTCTGTGTCTCTGTCTCTGTCTCTGTCTCTGTCTCTCTCTGTGTCTCTGTCTCTCTGTCTGTCTCTGTCTCTCTCTCTGTCTCTGTCTCTCTGTCTGTCTCTGTCTCTCTCTCTGTCTGTCTCTGTGTCTCTGTCTCTGTCTCTCTCTGTCTCACTGTCTGTCTCTGTCTCTGTCTCTCTCTGTGTCTCTGTCTCTGTCTCTGTCTGTCTCTCTGTCTGTCTCTGTCTCTCTGTCTGTCTCTCTCTGTTTCTCTGTGTCTCTGTGTGTGTTGCTCTGTAACATTTGCAGAACCTGGCAGGCAGCCGTATTTACATGCATGCCTCAGTGCTGTCATGACTGTGACCTTCAGTTAATTTAATCTACAACAACAGTTACATCAGCCAACCTTTGATCTGTCTCCTGTCCCCTGTCCCCTGTCCCCTGTCTCAGACCACCGCTGTTGACATCACCAGAGGGGTGGGGCTTAGACTTCACATGAAATTGACCAGATGTGGACGTGTGGGACAGACAGACAGATGTGGACGTTTGTTTGACAGACAGATGTGGACATGTGGGACAGACAGACAGATGTGGACGTGTGGGACAGACAGATGTGGATGTGGATGAAGCTAGAGCGGTGTGGCGTCCAGCTGGCTGTGGGCCTGTGTGATTGGCTTGAGACAATGTCTCTTCTGTCCTCTGGGGCTGATGGGATGGTTGTGGGCTGAATGAGAGCCAGAGGGACTTATTGATCTGTCTGTCCTCTTTAATCAGACACAGAGACACAGAGACGCAGAGATGCAGAGACACTAAGACGCTGAGATGCTGGACACTGCCGAGCTTTTAGTGAGACAATTGTCTGGGTGCATTGTGTGCTGGGCAGCAGGCGGGGGCGGGGCCCCGGGCTTGCTGATCCCTAGCATCGGGGGTTCGCTCTGGGGACAGGGAGCGTCACATCTCTGGCAGGGAAGGAGCCGCAGCTGTGCGGGAGGTGGAGCGGGACCAGCTAGATATAGGCAAGCTGACCTCCATGCACAGCTCTGGCTCTGGAACCGAACCTCTGGACTCTCTCCTTTTTGGAGTTGCCCAGCGTAAAAGGGCACCGGGCAAGTGTGGAGATACAAGTCCTGGGCTGAGCGCCTCTATTCTGGAGTTCTCCCCGGAGAACGAGAGGCTCGCCTCGATGCGGCTGCAAGTCGCTAAGAGGAGGTCTGTGACTGTTGTTTGTGCTTATGCACCAAACAGTGGAGTACCCGGCCTTCTTGGAGTCTCAGGGCCGAGTCCTGGAAAGGGGACTTCATTGTTCTTCTTGGGGAATTCAACGCTCACGTGGGCGACGATGGAGTGACCTGTAGAGGCATGACTGGGAGGAAAGGCCTGCACAGTCCGAACCCCAGTGGTATTTTGTTATCAGACTTCTGTGCTAGTCATGGATTATCCACAACAAATACCAACCAACATTCACACACAGGCCACGCCGACATTCACACACAGGCCGTTCTAACGTTCAGCTCCAGAGGCCTTCACTCCACCTTGACCTCAGCCACGATTAGCACCAACACAGCTGTGACCTTTGACCTGATGATGCCATCATTCAGCAGATATCCTGTTAAAGACTCAGCTAAATAATGTCAGAGAACGTCCTGTCAGAGAACGTCCTGTCAGAGAACGTCCTGTCAGAGAACGTCCTGTCAGAGAACGTCCTGTCAGAGAACGTCCTGTCAGCAGGCGTCAGTGTGTTGGAACGGAAAATGTCGACATTCACACCTAATTAACATCAAACAGGAAGTAAACACAGCTGAAGCTGACAGAGCCGGTTCTTTGATCAGGTTGGTCTGTACGTGAAGTTAAGTTTAAGTGTGTGGTTGTCTGTGGATGGTTCCGAGGTTTGGCTCTGAAATTGGGTTCTGTGGTTTTTTCTGTGATTTGGTTCTGTGGTTTGGCTCTGAGTTTTGTTTTGCAGTCAGAGAGGACGGAGGACACAGGATAGGACCTGCAGTCAGAGAGGACGGAGGACAGTTGTTGTCTGTGCTTGTTGGTGAAGACGTTTATTTTATGGGTGAGATGTTGAGTTTTTGTCTCTGCAGTTTGTTCCTGCCTCAGATTTCAGCAGCAAAGAGATTTAAAGTTCTAAATGTTTAGAGATCCACATTTATGATTATTTTATCTTCAGATTAAAATTATATTATGATTTACACGGCGGGACGGTTACAGTTTGTGGAGGAACCGCGTCGTTTGGCCTCCGACTTCGGTCAGTTGAGACGGACACGTTCCTGCAGGATTCGTGTCGGAGAACGAGGGGAAATTTTGTGTTTGTGAGGACGGAGGAGATAAATCTAATCAGTGACAGGAAATGACCCTCTGACTGGGAGGACTGTTGTTGTCGGGGAGATGGTTTGAGCTGTGATTTCCCATGATGCCCTAGGACAGAACGGCGTATTCAGCTGTGCTGAGCAGAAACAGGAACAACAAGTCAGCTGCTTTTATTTCTCCTCAGGAAACGTTTCCTGCTTCAGTCGGCACAAACACCAAAAACTCTTTCACAATAAAACTCACTTTTATAATCCCCCTCCTCCTCTGTGGTTAAACTGTGGACGTGACGTGACGTGACGTGACGTGACGTGACGTGACGTGACGTGACGTGACGTGACGTGACGTGACGTGACGTGACGTGACGTGACGTGACGTGACGTGACGTGACGTGATTTGGTGTGACATGGCGTGATGTGGCGTGACGTGATGTGGCGTGACGTGATGTGGCTTCCCATCAGGCAGCAGGTTTCCGTTTGGTGTCCTCTGTCCCCCCATCTGCCCTCTAACAGACGTTTCTCTTCTTGCAGGTTTGACGCTTTTAATCCTTTAATATCCGCCTGTCAGAGCGTCGTCACGGTGAAGGGCGACGTGCCCTGCATCACCATGACAACAGAGAGCGAGCATGCCTTTGATGTGCCACTCGCTCTCTGCTGGTGTTTTCTTCTTCTGTTGTGATGAAGTGTCATGAGGACGACCTGCAGGGACTCGAACTCACGTCGCCGATCACAGGCGTCTCTGAGGGTCTGTCCTGAGCCATGAGGTCCGTCACCTCTCAGAGCAGACGCTGTTTACGGTGGCGCCCGTTCCCATCAGCGCCGTCTCTGCGGTTGCCGTGATACAGTGGAGTTGAATGGCGGTACACGCGGCCTCCGGTGTGCAGTGGTCGGGGCGCTGTCCTCGCCATCGGCTGGACACGAACGATGAATGACTCAGAGAATCGACTCGTTTACCTGCAGGATGAGTGTGACGTCACAGAGGTTAGAGGTCAAACTGCTGCTGACTGCAGGACTGTGGACAGACGTCTGTCTGTGCCCATCTCTCCGTCTGTGTCCGTCTTTGTCCATTTAGTACCGTTTGTTTCTATCTGTGTCCGTCTGTGTCTATATCTGTCCGTCTGTGTCTGCCTGTGTCCATTTGTTACTGTCTGCGTCCGTCTCTCAGGCTGACTGCAGGACTGTGGAAGGAGACAGACCTTTTGTTGTCATTGTCTCTGATTGTCCTCTCGATGCAGCTTCAGATATAAAAGACGTTCTCTGGAGAACAAACAGGCTCCTGCAGATTCCAGAGTGATGAAGAGGAGGTTCTGTGTCTAATGTGCTTTTGTCCCATTGACTTATATGGGACATCCAGTGGTGGACAATAATCTGATAGAGAGTAATGCATGTAATACATACTACATATGATTGTCTCTACATACTTCAGGTAATCCACACTACGTGTACTACATACTACTACAGACTCTGTACACGGTGTGTAAATATTAATGGATAATAGACTGAATGGTAGTAGTAGTGGTAGTAGAAAGTATTTGTGGTAGTAAGAGATTCACACTTACTACCACAGGTACTGCATATTACAGGTACTACAAGTACTGTACACTGTGTATATTACATTGTATGTATTTACAATAAGTCACAGCATGTCTTTAATAGTCAGAATATGCAGTAGCAACAGTAGTTGTAGTAGCAGTATTTGTAATAGAAGGAGTATTTTTAGTATTATTACAGTATTAGTAGGGGGAGATGTGACCACAGAGAGGAGGTTCTCTAGAGCACCGTAAAAAATGTGAGCTACAGAGCGAGGTACGAGCTCTGCTTCGAACCAACAGCTGAAGCTTTTTTTGTCCATTCTCCCATGGTTCTCTGATGGTTCTCCTGTGGTTCTCTGATGGTTCTCTGATGGTTCTCCTGTGGTTCTCTGAAGGTTCTCCCATGGTTCTCTGATGGTTCTCTGATGGTTCTCTGATGGTTCTCCTGTGGTTCTCTGATGGTTCTCTGATAGTTCACCTGTGGTTCTCTGGTGATTCTCTGATGGTTCATCTGCAGTTCTTGCAGTTCTCTGATGGTTCTCCTATGATTCTCTGATGGTTCTCTGATGGCTCTCCGGTGGTTGTATGATAGTTCTCTGATGGTTCCTCTCAGACATCAGACAGGATCGACTCGTCTGTTATTTCTGACGTCTGTTCTGATCACTTATGTTCTGTTTTATGTCTGATCCACTTTGACATGTTCTTACCCTGTTCTCCTCCTCCTCCTCCTCCTCCTCCTCCTCCTCCTTCTTGTTCTCCTCCTCCTGTAGAACCGGTTCCACCTGCAGATGGCGATGGGGGTTCCAGAGTCGGGTCTGTCAGAGCTGCTGCTGACAGTTCTTCGGCGCTCCGGTTGGCGTGAGGGAACCGTGGTTCTGTGTCGGGGGTGGGAGGAGGCACGGGGCCTCCTGCGGCTCCTGGAGGGCGGGGCCTCCTGGCAGGTGCGTGCCCTGCTGAACCTGACGCAGTCGGCGCATGACGACACTCAGATCCACGACTTCCTGTCCCGACACTTCCGGCAGAGCCCCGTGGTGCCGGCGGCTGTGCTGCTGTTTGGCGACGACCCGCAGTGCGCAGCAGCGGTGCTGCGCAGCGCTCAGGACCTGGGCCTCACCTTACCCATGGTGCACTGGGTGCTAGGCCAGCCGCTCAGCCCCGATGCGCTTCACGCCATAGGCCTGCCGCTTGGCCTGCTGGCCTACGGCGAGGTGGAGAGAAAGCCGCTCGACTTCTACGTCAGAGACGCCCTGCAGCTCGTCGGCCGCGCCGTCGCCGCGGCCACCCGGGTCAGACCGGACCTCGCCCTGATCCAGAACACAGTCAACTGCTATGACACGCCTGAGAGACACCTGTCTTCAGGACGGTACCTGTCCAGGTAAACACCGATACAAACTGATACACACATATACAACCACAGACACACACACAGATACACACAGATACACACACACACACACACACACACACACACACAGATATACACAGATACACACAGATACACACACACACACACACACACACACACACTCACACACACAGATATACACAGATACACACAGATACACACACACACACACACACACACAGATATACACAGATACACACACACACACACACACACACACACACACACACACAGATATACACAGATACACACAGATACACACACACACACACACACACACAGATATACACAGACACACACACACAGATATACACACATATACACACATACACACACACACACACACACACACACACACACACAGATATACACAGACACACACACACAGATATACACAGATACACACACACATACACACACACAGATAAACACAGACACATACACACAGATATACACAGATACACACAGACGCACACACACACACACACAGATACACAGCTATACACACAGATACACACACACAGATATACACACAGATACACACATACACACACACACACACACACACACATACGCTCACACACAGATACACACACAGATACACACACACACACACACACACACACACACACACACACACAGATGCACACAGATACACACACACACACACATACACGCAGACACACACACACACACACACACAGATACACACAGACACACAATCACACACAGATACACGCAGACACACACTCACACACAGATACACACACACACACACACAGATACACACAGACACACACATACACACACACACACAAAAACACACACAAACACACACACACAGATACACACAGACACACACACACATACACACACACACACAGATACACAGACACACAGACACACACACACAAACACACAGATACACAGACACACACACACAAACACACACACACACAAACACAAACACACACACAAACACACAGATACACAGACACACACTTGCTTTATTATTATTGTTGTTGTTGTCGTTACTGTTGTTGATATTGTTTTTTCTGTTGTTGTTTCTCTCGTTACTCTTGTTGTTGTTGTTGTTGTTTTTTGGAGGAACATGTTGCTGGTTGACCTGTTGTGATGTTGAAAAGCAGTTTGTGTTTTCAGTGAAACACGCTCACACAGAATAAACCCGTCCGGTCGGTGTGTCTGCCGGTTTCTGATCTGCATGGACTCGTTTTCCTGCAGCAGCTCGTTTGTTCTCGGTGATTCCTCCACACTCAGCCGGGAAACACGCTCACACACGCTCGTCTTCACACAACCTCGTGCTGAAATATGATCACGCTGAAATATATATTAATCTTCATAGATATTCATGTTGATTTATATTCATGGAAACAGCATGTGTGAATATAAACATGTTGAAACTTATCACGGAGCCTGCAGCTCTCTGCAGACTCGACACACAGGCTATCCCCAGGTCTCCTCCAGAACTGCACAGCGTTTAAAACAAGAATGTCCTCGGTCAGAGAACCGCACGGAGTCCAGCGTCCTCAGTCAGAGACTTGTGTTGGTGTGGGGGGACATTGCTCGTTGTGTTGATGACTTGGCGGTGTCTCTACAGGTCGGACTCTCTGAACCCTGGCTCTGCAGATTCACGGACAAACATTTTTAAAGTTCTGCATTTTGCTGCTGCAGCTGCTGAAATAAATAGGATCTTTATTTCAGAGCCTGGAGGCGTTGGATCGGCACTGTTCAGGTGCAGAGAAGATGAAAAGTTTCCTGCTAGCGGCTCTCTGCAGCAATTAAAACCGCACCGAGACGTGTGAGTCCGCAGAGCGGTCACCCGAACACTGTCAGAGAACCATTAGGCTGTTTTCAGATCTAACCCTAACCCAGTGTTCCTCAGAGGGCAGGCACCATCCCTCTGTGCTCGGACCCTCACAGCAGAAGAGGAAAAACTCAATCACAGAATGTTTTTGTTTGTTTATCAAATAATTGACAAACATAATTTGTGTTTAAACATGCGATATTCTCAGACTGATCAATGTCAGAATATCATCTGAAAGATTTCCAGCTTTTACTCGGGACGTTTTCCAAACAGACAGCGGGTGCAAGCGTCACCGGGAAATAAATACACTCTGTTTTAACAGGAGAACGCAGTTCAGATTTTCTGCTGAAAAAAATCAGCAGATTTCATACAATTTATTGATTATGTTCACAGAATATTCATCTATAATTCATCATTATTCATCTATATTCTGCAGGTTTTCCACATACTGTTTTCACGTTAAATTTGTCACCCTCATGAATCAGAAAAGCAGTTTAACATTACACCACAAGTTCTTTGCTATTCATCCGTCAGTGACTGTGTGTGAGTGTCAGTGATTCTCTGTCAGTGATTGTTTGTGTCAGGGTTTGTGTGTGTGTGTGTGTGTGTGTGTGTCAGTGATCGCGTGTGTCAGTGACTGTGTGTGTATCAGTGATTGACATACACAATCACCACTGACATACACAATCACCACTGACATACACAATCACCACTGACATACACAGTGGTGATTGTGTATGTCAGTGGTAATTGTGTCAGTGATTGTGTATGTCAGTGGTGATTGTGTCAGTGATTGTGTATGTCAGTGGTGATTGTGTCAGTGATTGTGTATGTCAGTGGTGATTGTGTCAGTGATTGTGTCAGTGATTGTGTATGTCAGTGGTGATTGTGTCAGTGATTGTGTCAGTGATTGTGTATGTCAGTGGTTGTTTGTGTCAGTGATTGTGTATGTCAGTGGTGATTGTGTCAGTGATTGTGTCAGTGATTGTGTATGTCAGTGGTGATTGTGTCAGTGATTGTGTCAGTGATTGTGTATGTCAGTGGTTGTTTGTGTCAGTGATTGTGTATGTCAGTGGTGATTGTGTCAGTGATTGTGTATGTCAGTGGTGATTGTGTCAGTGATTGTGTCAGTGATTGTGTATGTCAGTGGTGATTGTGTCAGTGATTGTGTCAGTGATTGTGTATGTCAGTGATTGTGTATGTCAGTGGTTGTTTGTGTCAGTGATTGTGTATGTCAGTGGTGATTGTGTCAGTGATTATGTAGGTCAGTGGTGATTGTGTATGTCAGTGGTTGTTTGTGTCAGTGATTATGTAGGTCAGTGGTGATTGTGTATGTCAGTGGTTGTTTGTGTCAGTGATTGTGTATGTCAGTGGTGATTGTGTATGTCAGTGGTTGTTTGTGTCAGTGATTGTGTATGTCAGTGGTGATTGTGTCAGTGATTGTGTCAGTCACTGCGTGTGAGCATCTGACAGCAGCAGAAATCGGCGCTCTGCAGGTTTGAGGAGGATAAAAAGGTTTAACTGCTGCGTTCAGCTCTGTGACGGAGAAAAGATCAAACAGATTCACAGTAAATGAAATTACAGTCAGACTGAAGATAAACCGCGGAGGACGGATTATCTGCTGCAGCACAACAAAAGGACAGAGGAGCGTGAAGAGAAACAGAAACAGATCACAGACTCAGATGTCTCTCAGAGTTCAGCAGGTTTGATGTTTGCTCTGCTGTCCGGACAGGAATCGTCCTCGGAGGACCCCGAATGATCGCAGCAGGTTTTAAACAAACGTACAGTTTGTGAATCTAGAATGTGAGGAAACACGTTTTCTGTTTTCACTTCTGTCCTGCTTAACATCTGGTCTGTGTCTCACCTGCTGTGTTTTCTGTCCTGCAGGTTCCTGTCCAACACCTCATTTTCCGGTATGACGGGTCCAGTCCGAGTCCATCAGAACTGGTCTCAGGTCCTCACCTCCCAGCGTTTTCACGTGTGGAGCCTGCGGCGGGACGCGCTGGGTCAGCCCACCTGGGTGACGGTGGGCAGCTGGGAGGGGGGCCAGCTGCAGGTGGAGGACCAGGGAGTCTGGCAGGGGTCTAAACCTCGCCACAGGACAGACGGGACGGGCGGGAGGACCAGGGGGCGCTGGAGGCCCGGGATACCGGTGGTGGGGAGTCGGGTGCGGGTGGTGACTCTGGTGGAGCATCCCTTTGTGTTCACGCGGGACGTGGACGACGAGGGCAGCTGCCCGGCCGGTCAGTTCTGCCTGGACGCTGGCACCAACAGCTCTGACACTCTGGAGAGGTTCTTCAGGGAGGTGGCGGGTGGGAACGGCAGCTTCCTGCCAGCGGAGTACAGCAAATGTTGCTATGGATACTGCATTGACCTGCTGGAGAAGCTGGCGGAGGACCTAGGCTTCGAGTTCGACCTGTACATTGTTGGGGACGGGAAGTACGGAGCGTGGAAGGGGGGGCGCTGGACCGGGCTGGTGGGGGATCTTCTGAATGGACTGGCAGACATGGCGGTCACCTCCTTCAGTATCAACTCAGCTCGCAGCCGTGTGATCGACTTCACCTCGCCCTTCTTCTCCACCAGCCTGGGCATCCTGGTGCGCAGCAAGGACACGGCGGCCCCAATCGGGGCCTTCATGTGGCCCCTGCACTGGTCCATGTGGGTGGGCATCTTCCTGGCGCTGCACATAACGGCGCTCTTCCTCACACTGTATGAGTGGAAGAGTCCATACGGCATGACGCCCCACGGGCGCAACAGAATAAGGGTGTTCTCGTACTCCTCGGCTCTCAACCTGTGTTACGCCATCCTGTTTGGACGCACCGTCTCCTCCAAGACCCCCAAGTGCTGGACAGGCCGGTTCCTGATGAACCTGTGGGCCATCTTCTGCCTGCTGGTGCTCTCCAGCTACACTGCCAACCTTGCCGCTGTCATGGTGGGCGAGAAGACCTTCGAAGAAGTGTCAGGAATCCACGACGCCAAGGTGAGACCAAAACGTTGTGTTCTTTTGAGTCCACGTTATGCTTTGCAGAGAGAACCAGACTTTGTAAGGTCATAGAAACCAAACCTGCCGAGTGTGATATGATCAAACAACAGCCGATAGCTCGTCTGCAGAGTTTCTCCAGAAACCCAACACAGAGCGGCCATCACCATCAGTTTCACAGCGATGCGGTTGTCACGTCCAGCGCCCACGTTCTGTCAGGATCTGTGTCCGTCTATGGGCCCTTACCTGCAGACGACGCACCACGAACACATGACAAGTTGGTTAGACATGAGCCAGTCACACTGCACCTGCAGCATGGGCTCACCTGTTGGGGCCCTGGGCCTGCAGGCAAGCCAGGGAGTCGCCGAGGGCGGTGAAATGTTTCCCAACTATTGATGAGTAAAATGTTGCATTAACCAACGGCAGAACCTGTAGGCGGCGCTCCGCTTTCTGTATGTATTTAATCCTTTAGACCCTGAACACATTGTTGTCGGTTAGAAATGTTCCACAAACTGCAGAAAATGTGTAGATTTAGAAAATTAGGTTTTGAAAGCAAGAGAAAAAAGCCCAGAGAATTATTTATCATCATATTATATTTTTGATTATTTTTCAGTAATAATTTTAAACAGCTTTTTCATCACTTTTTGTGTTTGTTTGAGATGGAGCCTCTTGGCTCAGCGTTAAAGGAGGGCGTGAGTAGAACGCCCGACTCTGCTCCGTCCTGACTGACCTTCAGACAATGTTCTGCAGACAATGTAAATAACGAAACCTGTAGGCTGACGCCCTCAGACTTCTGATGGTTAACTTGAAGTGATGCAGCTCAGACTTAGGCGAGCGTTAAAGCTCTCTGTGTTTCTGTCTGCTGAGAATCTGTGAAAACGTTGTGACGGGAGTGCGGAGAGCTGGCAGGAAGTGAGCGGAGCGCTGTGCTCTGAAATAATTCATCAGTCAGACGGAGATAAAAGCGTCAAATGAGTGTTGGCTCCTTCTTCAGTCTCTTTCTGCTTCCTGTCGTGAAATAATTACAGATTAAATTTGTTCTTTGAATCACCTGCCTCGTCCTAATTACACTTTTAATTCAGCAGCTGACTGAAGCGTGAAACATGGCGCCCCGTGTTTATACGCTGGGGCTGCTGGGAGCTGTGGTGGGGGCTTAATTGGATGTCCATATGTGTGATTATTAACTTTTTGTTTTTAATTCAGAGACACTCAGACTGAAGCTTCAAACACTTCAACTCTGATTAAACTCAACATTCATACACACAACAATTATATATGTGTGTGTGTATATACATATATTTATACATATATACATATGTATATGTATGTATGTTTTTTTAATTTTAACATTTTTATACCCCTAGGTGTTAATTCTCCCCAAGTTTTGTTTGTCATGTAAAGAGTTCCTCGTGTTTCTGTGTTCTGTCTGCTCCTCTTCGTTGGTGTTCTAGCTGCACCACCCGTCGCGGGGGTTCCGTTTCGGGACAGTGAGGGAGAGCAGCGCTGAGGATTACATGAAGAAGAGTTTCCCAGAGATGCACGAGTACATGAGACGCTTCAACGAGCCGACCACGCCTGAAGGAGTCGCCACACTCAAGTAAGAGAACACGCCAGAACACATGAGAGAGAACACGCCAGAACACACGAACAAACACATGAGGGAGAACTTGCCAGAACACATGAGAGAACGCATGAGAGAGAACATGCCAGAACATATGAAAGGACACGTGAGAGAGAACACGCCAGAACACACAAGAGAACGCACAAGAGAGAACACGACAGAAAACATGAGAGAACACGCCAGAACATATGAGAGAACTACGAGAGAGAACATGACAGAACATGTGAGAGAATGCATGAGAGAGAACATGCAGTAGATGCCAGGGTTGCCGTAGTTGCAGTGGATGCTGTAATTGCAGTGGTTGCAGTAGGTGCTGTAGTTGCAGTAGATGCAATGGATGTTGTATTTGCAGTAGCTGCAGTAGATGCAGTATTAGATGTTGTTGCAGTAGTTGCTGTAGTTGCAGTAGATGCAATGGATGTTGTATTTGCAGTAGCTGCAGCAGATGCAGTAGTAGATGTTGTTGCTGTAGTTGCAGCAGATGCTTTAGTTGCAGTAGATGCTGTAATTGCAGTGGTTGCTGTAGTTGTAGTAGATGCAGTAGCTGCAGTAGATGCAGTAGTTGCAGTAGTTGCTGTAGTTGCAGTGGTTGCTGTAGTTGCAGTAGATGCAGTAGTTGCAGTAGATGCAGTAGCTGCAGTAGATGCAGTGCTTGCTATAATTGCAGTGGTTGCTGTAGCTGCAGTAGAAGCAGTAGCTGCATTAGATGCTTTAGTTGCAGTAGATGCTGTAATTGCAGTGGTTGCTGTAGTTGCAGTAGATGCAGTAGTTGCAATAGATGCAGTAGTTGCTGTAGTTGCAGTGGTTGCTGTAGTTGCAGTGGTTGCTGTAGTTGTAGTAGATGCTGTAGTTGCAGTAGATGCAGTAGTTGCAGTAGTTGCAGTGGTTGCTGTAGTTGCAGTAGATGCTGTAGTTGCAGTAGATGCAGTAGCTACAGTAGATGCAGTAGTTGCAGTAGTTGCAGTGGTTGCTGCAGTAGATGCTGTAGTTGCAGTAGATGCAGTAGCTGCATGAGTTGCTGTAGTTGCAGTAGCTGCAGTAGCTGAAGTAGATGCAGTAGTTGCAGTAGTTGCAGTGGTTGCTGTAGATGCAGTAGCTACAGTAGATGCAGTAGTTACAGGAGTTGCAGTAGTTGCTGCAGTAGATGCTGTAGTTGCAGTAGCTGCAGTAGCTGCTGTAGTTGCAGTAGCTGCAGTAGCTGCAGTAGCTGAAGTAGATGCAGTAGTTGCAGTAGTTGCTGCAGTTGCAGTGGTTGCTGTAGTTGCAGTAGATGCAGTAGCTACAGTAGATGCAGTAGTTGCAGTAGTTGCAGTGGTTGCTGCAGTAGATGCTGTAGTTGCAGTAGATGCAGTAGCTGCAGTAGATGCAGTAGTTGCAGTAGTTGCTGTAGTTGCAGTGGTTGCTGTAATTGCAGTAGATGCTGTAGTTGCAGTAGCTGCAGTAGATGCACTAGATGCAGTAGTTGCAGTAGTTGCTGTAGTAACAGTGTTGCTCTGTGTTGAAGGACAGATCCTCCTCAGCTCGACGCCTTCATCATGGACAAAGCTCTGCTGGATTATGAAGTTTCCATTGATGCCGACTGTAAACTGGCAACCGTCGGAAAACCGTTCGCCATTGAAGGTCAGACCCAAGAGTGTGTGTGTGTGTGTGTGTGTGTGTGTGTGTGGGGGGGGGGGGTTTATGAGGTAACTGTTTTTTTTAAACATTAGTTGTACACATGTACAACTATATACTATACACACAACTACACGCTATACGCACGACTACACACTATACGCACAACTACACACTGTACACAACTACACACTACATACTCAACTTGATTATTGTTTGCTGTTTGTTATTTAGGTCATGGTATCTGTTGTTTATTTTTTGGTTTGTTTTTTAAGGTTGTGGTATCAGTTGTTTAGCGTTTAGGTTACAGTCTGTGTTGTTTATTGTTTGTTGTTTATTGTTTGTTGTTTAGGTTACGGGATCGGCCTGCCTCAGAATTCCCCTCTGACCTCTAATGTATCCGAGTTCATCAGCAGGTACAAGTCTGAGGGCTACATGGACCTGCTGCATGACAAGTGGTACAAAGTTGTTCCGTGTGGGAACCGAGTGTTCGCCGTCACCGAGGTCAGTGACATCACAGCGCATCCTCCTCAGACCCCATGTCTCTGACCTGTTCCTCTCATCCTCCTCAGACCCCATGTCTCTGACCTGTTCCTCTCATCCTCCTCAGACCCCGTGTCTCTGACCTGTCCCTCTCGTCCTCCTCAGACTCTGCAGATGGGCATCAGTCACTTTTCGGGACTCTTCGTCCTGTTGTGTGCTGGAGTGGGCGGAGCCTTGCTGACTCTTGCAGGTGAACACGGTTTCTACCAACTCGTCCTGCCGCACATCCGCCGCCGACAGAACCTCAAGTACTGGCTGCACACGTCACAGGTGAGAACCAGAGTGTTCTCTGCAGATTCATGTTCTTGTCAGAATTGGAACACCGGAGGGGGATTTTAACTCTGAATCTTCTGTAAACAAAGAAAACACTGGCTCTGCTGTTGTACCACGACAGAACCATCAAATGACATAAAAGAGAGTAGTGTTGTTCTAAACAGGATCTGAACGATGTTCTGAAGGGTTCTAAGGAGGTGCAGAGGAGGTGGTGTCATTTGTTGTTCTGTCCAGTCTGTTCTGTGTGTTTCATGTGTTTCTTCTGTCCCATGTGTTCTGTTTGCCTGTGTGTTCTGTGTGTTTCGTGTGTACTATGTGTTGTGTGTGTCCTGTGTGTTCTGTTTGGTCTGTGTGTTCCTTGTATGCTGTGTGCTCCATGTGTCCTGTGTGTCTCACGTGTGCTGTGTGTTCTGTGTGTTCCGTGTGTGCCGTGTGTTCCGTGTGTGCCGTGTGTTCCATGTGTCCTGTGTGTCTCACGTGTTCCGTGTGTGCCGTTTGTTCTGTTTGTTCCATGTGTGCTGTGTGTTCCGTGTGTGCCGCGTGTTCCGTGTGTTCCTTGTGTGCCGTGTGTTCTGTGTCTTCCGTATGTGCCGTGTGTTCCGTGTGTTCCGTGTGTGCCGTGTGTTCTGTGTGTTCCGTGTGTGCCGTGTGTTGCGTGTGTTCCTTGTGTGCCGTGTGTTCCGTGTCTTCCGTGTGTTCCGTGTGTCCTGTGTGTCTCACGTGTGCCGTGTGTTCCTTGTGTGCCGTGTGTTCCGTATGTGCCGTGTGTTGCGTGTGTTCTGTGTTTGCCATGTGTTCCGTGTGTCCTGTGTGTCTCACGTGTGCCGTGTGTTCCGTTTGTTCCATGTGTGCCGTGTGTTGCGTGTGTTCTGTGTTTGCCATGTGTTCCGTGTGTCCTGTGTGTCTCACGTGTGCCGTGTGTTCCGTTTGTTCCATGTGTGCCGTGTGTTGCGTGTGTTCTGTGTTTGCCATGTGTTCCGTGTGTCCTGTGTGTCTCACGTGTGCCGTGTGTTCCGTTTGTTCCATGTGTGCCGTGTGTTCCGTGTGTGCCGCGTGTTCCGTGTGTCCTGTGTGTCTCATGTGTTCCGTGTCTGCCGTGTGTTCCGTTTGTTCCATGTGTTCCGTTTGTTCCGTGTGTTCCGTGTGTGCCGTGTGTTCCGTTTGTTCCGTGTGTGGCGTGTGTTCTGTGTGTGCCGTGTGTTCCGTGTGTGCCGTGTGTTCCGTTTGTTCCGTGTGTGCCGTGTGTGCCGTGTGTGCCGTGTGTTCCGTGTGTCCTGTGTGTCTCACGTGTTCCGTGTGTGTCGTGTGTTCCGTTTGTTCCGTGCGTGCCGGGTTCTGACAGAATTGAGATCGGACTGTTTGTGTGTTTGACAGAAAATCCATCGAGCTCTCAACATGACGTATGAGGACGTGAAAAGGCAGCGGGCGGAGAAGGAGAAAAGGTCGGTGTGATGTCGCCGTCACTGATGTCACTGAGGGATTGTGGGAGTCGTTGTCATGTAGAACACATCATTCAAAATGTCAGTTTTATTCACAGAGCCCATTATCACAAAACACGGTTTGCCTCAGAGGGCTTTAGAGCAGGCACCATCCCTCTGCCCTTAGACCCTGACATCACCTGAGGAAAAACTCCCGAAAAAGAACCCCTGTAACGGGGAAAAGAGGAAGAAACCTCAGAAAGAGCGACGTGTTTGTTTAAACAGGTGATGATGTCATCACACGGTTCATAATAACACATCATCACATCAGCTGTAATTGTCTCTGTTTCTCAGCTGTAACCTGCAGAAGCCTCCAGGCCCCTCCGGCCCCAACGCCGCTCCAGCCGCCGGAATCTCAGCCAAGTGGAACAACGAGGCCAGTAAGGACGCCGCTGCCGCCGCCGCTGCAGCTGCAGCTACTGCTGCAGCCGCCATTCCTAAGGATGCACGAGACTTCAAACGAGTCCACTTCAACCTTGAGACCCTCAACACCCGCCGCCTGCTTGCTCGCATTGCCACCTCTGAAGCCAAGGGATGCCGGGCCAAACCGGAGGGGGAGGGGCCATCCAAGCCGAGGGCGGGGCCAAACAGTAGACTGTGTGAGAATGGAGGACCAGCGGCATCTCTGGCCAGTCTGGTGCTCTCCCTGCCATCCTCTTCCGCTTCCTCCGCCACCAAACAAAAACCCTCAGCACGTCCCCCTGCTGCTGCAGCCCGCCCCCCTGCAGCGGTGGTCTCGCCCCCTGCAACGAAGTCCCCGCCCCCTGAAGAGGTGGTCCCGCCCCGCCCCGGCGAGCTGGAGGAGCTGCAGGAAGAGATCGAACAGATGAGGGAGCGGCTGAGGACGGCGCTCGCCAGGAGGGCCGAGATTCAGACCACTCTGACCAAACCTGCTGAAGCTGCCACAAATAACCTGTCCTCAGTTACCACGGCAACCACATCTACCACAGGAGCTGCGCCCAGCACTTCAACCAACGCCCCATCCAACGCCACAGCTGTTGCCACAACCAACACCACTTCCTCTATCAGCCCAAACAACTTCCCTTCCACCATCGACCCGCCCGCCACCCCATCCAACGCCCGCCCGCCACCCCATCCAATGCCCCGCCCACTGGCCCATCTTCTGTCGCCCTGGTAATGCCTTTCCCTGGCAACACAAAGTGTGTGACAACCATGACGTACCCGCCTCACAAAGTCCTGTCCAAAGTCCGGCCCCTCCACAGCAGACTGACCAATCAGAGAAGGTGATGCACTTTGCGCAGATCACATGACCCTCTGCCACAGCGGCCATTTTGAACCACTGACATGGAAATTGAACCAGGATATTCTTGTTAAATGCCAAAGTGGACGACGGTGAAGCTGAACAGACGATCAGACGCCTGAGCGCTGATTTCAGCCAATCAGGTCGTAGTTTCAGTCGTAGAAGTTTACGGAGTTTGTAGCTGTAGTTTATCAACACAAACAGGAAACAGAAGCTTAACATGTTCACATCATGTGACCGGGTGTCACTATGATAAATAATATTAAAAATAATATTAATAATAATAATTATGATTACAGTAATAAAGGATCACATGACACATATAGTTTGATTTGATTAGGGTTTATTGATCGATGTGTTGTCAGGGTTTTTCAGGGTTAAATCTCTGAAGTTTACAAAATCAAACGTGAAATCTTCAGATATGCTGCATCTTCAGGGTTTCTGTCGGATTTGGAGGGAATACCTGGAAATATGAGCAAGTTGGAAAACTGTAATATGTATATGTCTTTCTAAGGAACAAAAACTTCTCAAAAAAAGGAACATAAAATCTGTCTCCCAAAAAATTTGAAAAATCAGCTTAAACAATCATATGGTACGGAAGCCCTAAGCGGCCATACATTTCTACATGATTTTTTTTCTTCCATTTCCTCGAGAAAATGGGATAATTCTGTCGAGATGGGATCTAAAGGTGTGTTTTGTCGAGATAACCACACGATTAATTTGAGATCTGAAGGAAAGAAGTGAAATGTGATGGGCCTGAGATTTCCGTCACACGTGACCCGTCCAGCCTGTTTTGTAGTTTGAGATCTCAAATGAAATATGTCATTATCCCGGGTAAACACGGCTTTGTTACCTTGAGATCTAAGAAAATGAGCTCGTTTTTTCCCAGACAGAGGGAAAAAAATGCATGAATGTTTGGCCGCTGAGGGCTTCCATACTATGGAGCAAATTATCCTATAATTAAGGGTTTTTGTCATGTTAAAATGCAAATCGCAAAAAAAACCCAGAACCAAAACACAACATAGTCTGATCTATTAGTGCAGTTTTTTCCAAATCCTGTTAACCCCTTAAACAGCTGAATACAGAATAAATATTCCATCAAAATCACAGCGACTAGAAGCAGAAACTTTCTTGAAGTTCGACAAGAAATCTTTTGGAAAAAGTCACAGCGCCCTTAAATCAGTTTTGAATGACTGTTTTCAGAGGTCATTTAAGGGCTAATGAGGAGGATTTTCAGAGATTCTTGGGTTGCAGTAAGCAGGATTCTCAGGGCCAGAAAGCGATGTCAGAAAGTGAAATCTAAGATGTCATTTTACAAACATTTATGTAAATAAACAGAGGACCCTGAATGAAGCCCTGGTGTTCACCAGACTGAAACTCTCGTTTCTTTATCTGTTGACGTCAGAAACATTTGATAACTATAGAATTATTCTTTCAAAAGTCTGGAAGAATCCAGAGGCATATTTTTATAGATTTGGTACGTTTGAATTCCTTTCTGCTGAGTGACAGCAGCCGGTTGATCCTGTTAACCTTTGCTTTCATGTAGTTTTTAGTGTCTGTAGTTTTTTAAAGTAAACTCTGATCTTCAGACCGTTTCCTCATCAGACAGTTGAAAATGGCCGCTGTGGCTCTGAAGTTTGGCTGTGACTTCAGGAAGTTCAGTGGACTCGTTTGGTGATGTGGGAACAGGACTTCCTGCAAGGCTGAATGCAGCAGCCCGGCAGCTCCGCCCACCAACGAACATCAGAGAACTAACTAGAACCTCAAAGGGTTAAATAACCACAGCAATCAAACGCACCACCAAACAAAACCAAAGGAGGCGGAGTCTCTGCACGTTCACACCCAACAGACAAGTCGTGGTGGACGCAAAAAGTCAAGTTGTGTGTGTAGAGAAAAATCCCCGTCATGTTCTGTGGGAAAGATTAAAATTTACAAAACAAATGGCAGGGCTTGTTTCCTTCAGGAACCTTTAAGGAACGTCTTCTAAGCATAAAGGTGCAAATTCATTCACTGAGCCAAAATCTGGAGGCTCAATTTAGCGATCAGTTAAATAATTAACCCTGTAAAATCCCGTTTCTGTGCTGCTTTCAGTCATCGCTGACAAGCTGTTTAAGTCAAGTCAGTTTTATTTATAGAGCCCATTATCACAAACATGGTTTGCCTCAGAGGGCTTTACAGCAGACACCCTCCCTCTGCCCTCAGACCCTCACATCACCAGAGGAGAAACTCCCGAAAAAGAACCCCTGTAACGGGAAAAAAAGGAAGAAACCTCAGGAAGAGCAGCAGAGGATGATGAGGGATCCCTCTTCAGGATGGACAGAGGAGTGATAGATGTCGTAAATAACAATTAACCCTTTGAAACCCAACAAATTAGATTTCATTCAAAACCACACAGAAAAAAGGCAATGAGCAACTTGTAGAGGAATTTAGGAAGAAGTGATGAAGAAAATGACCTGAAAATTAGTTTAAAGTGTGTGTTTGTGTGTGTGTGTATGTGTGCGTGTGTGAGTGTGTGAGTGTATGTGTGTGTGTGTTTGTTTATTTGTGTGTGTGTGTGTATGTGTGTGTGTGTGTGTGTGTGTGTGTGTGTGTGTGTGTGTGTGTGTGTGTGTGTGTGTGTGTGTGTGTGTGTTTGTGTGTGTTTGTTTGTGTGTGTGCGTGTGTGTATGTGTTTGTTTGTGTGTGTGTGCGTGTGTGCATGTGTATGTGTGTGTGTGTGTGTGTGTGTGTGTGTGTGTGTGTTTGCGTGTGTGAGTGTGTGTGTGTGTGTGTGTGTTTGTGTGTGTGTGTGTGTGTGTGTGTGTGTGTTTGTGTGCGTGTGCGTGCGTGTGTGTGTGTTTGTGTTTGTGTCATTGTATATGTGTGTGTGTGCATGTCCAGAAAAATATATCTAAAATCATTATAATAATATACTTAAAATTATGTTAAAAACAAAGTTACAAATATCTATGTTAATATATAGGTTTTTTTATTTTCTTGTTTTGTTTTTTTTTGTTTGTTTTTTATTCTTTTTTTTTTTTGGTGCTTAATTCCAGGCTTGTAAATTTTTACTAATTTCTTTGTCATTTTTCGGATCATTTCTTGTTAAGTTACTCTTTGCCTTTTCCCCATGTTTTTGAAATAAATCAAACCAATTTCATCAGCTTTCAAAGGGTTAGTTAATTATCTGCACAGTTAAAAAAAGGAAAACTACCACAGAGTATGAAAGTCATCCCTGACATGTATTTAATTTGTAATTCCTAAAGGCTATTTAGTCATTTTAAGGGATTTTTACTCTTTATGAAATCCTTTATTCATACAGATAATCCATTGAAACCTCTTAACCCTCTACGGTATGATGTTGCATGTGGCCAACATACCCATTTTTGGTCCCCTTTTGGCCTTTGACATGCACATAATACATCCCCAGTTATGATCCAAAAGAGGTAGGACCATAAGGAACCTAAAGCAGTGTTTAAATTAGTCATACGAGTCTCTGGAGGCCATGCTGAATCCCTTTTTTTTTACAGACTTTCTTTCAAGGACCAGTTCACTGAATTTCTCTCCACAAAAATGTCTAAAAAACATAATTTCCTGACCTTCTTTGGTCTGAAAGAAAAGATTCATAATAATATATATGAGGAAAGCTGAATTTCTAATTGTTTAATGTACTTTATTTGCTAATTGAGTAATGGAAGCAGATGTTGTACCATTATGAATTCACCATGACATTTTATTTTTGTTTATTTGGTCTATTTTATGGCAAAAAAAACCCACTTTCAAACATTTCCTTCCCAACTGGCATTATAATATTTACCATAGAGGGATGCATGTTGAAAAAACTACCTAAAATGCCATACTATAGTATGGCGAAAAATGTCAAAATATGACATGTCCACTAAACAGCTAAAAACCACATAAATTTGCATGCCGAGACACGCCATAGCAAAGATTGTTGAAGTAACAGCCACAAACACAATAATAATAAACAACCAAAAAATGCCATGGTATAGTAAGGCGAAAAATTTTGAAATATGACATGTTCCAAAAAAGCTGAAAACTAAATGAAATAGCATGCCGAAACACACAACAGCATCGATGGTTGCAAAAAGTGTGATAAACGCCATAATTTGGCATGTTGAAAAAATGACCGAAAATGCAAGGCAAAATATGACATTTCCCCCAAAAAACTGAAAACCACATAAAACCCAAAAATGAGCCAAAAACACCAAAAAATTTGCTGATGGAAAAATGTGAAATATTTTGCCATGGAAAAGTATGGCAAAATATGACATGTCCCAAAAATGCAAGAAAACCACATTTAACCACGTCAAATAGCCCTGTAAGACTCGCCATAGCAAAGAAAGTTACAAATTTGTGTAATGTTGCCATTCTATAGCCAATGTTGAAAAAATTACCAAAAATGCGTGACTATAGTATGGCAAAAATGTCAAAATATGACATGTCCCAAAAACAGCTGAAAACTACATTAAGTGAAGCTATATAGCAGAATTTGACGTGCAAGACCACACCTCAACTGCGCCTCTTCCGGCTTAAATATCCTCCTAACCCGATCTTCCCCTTTCGTTCTCGTTATACCAATCTTCGTACCCAGATTCTTGACAGCACTGTATCTACGGCGGCCATTTCTCCTAGGTCCCGTTGGCCACTGCAGTCAAGTTAGCCCGGGGTGTCAGCGATGTTGGCACTCCCACCGGCTTGCCTCACCTGGGGACCTCAGCACCAGGATGCCTGCCCCCTCGACTGTTCTCCCACCTCCATTTGAGTGGCTCGCTTGTGTTGGCTCATCTGGCGCCGGCATCCCGGCGCCACTTACTGCTCAACCGTTGCATGTACGGCAGCTCACTCTCTTTGGGGCGTCTGGCACCAGGCTGCCAGTGCCCTCCACTGCTCAACCTTGCTGCCTACAGCGGTTAGATTTTGGTGTGGCGTCTGACAGTGGGATGCCGATCCCCCTGGCCATCCACTCTCAGCAACCGCACCACTTCACTCTCGCTGGGGCATCTGGCGCCGGGGTGCCGTTGCCCCCAGTTGTACACCCGCAGCAACCTCGACAGTTCGCTCTCGTTGGAGCTTCTAGCACCGAGATGCCGTGTCCCTGGCTGTACGACATCGGCTACTGCACCGGTTCTCTCTTCTTGAGGCGTCTGGCACCGGGCTGCCAGTGCCCTCTATGCTTAACATCGACGCCTGTAGCGGTTCGCTTTTGCTGGGGAGTCTGGCATTGGGATGCCATTGCCCCTGGCTGTACACGCTCGGCAGCCGCACCACTTCGCTCTCCCTGGGGCGTCTGGCACCAGGATTCCGCTGCCCCCAGTTGTACATCTGCAGTGACCTGGACAGTTTGCTCTTGTTGGGGCATCTGGCACCAAGATGTCGGGGCCCCCATCTGTACGACATCGGCTACTGCACCGGTTCACTCTCCTTGGGGCTTCAGGCACCAGGCTGCCAGTGCCCTCTACTTACTGCTTAACCTTGAAGCCTGCAGCGGTTTGCTTTTGCTGGGGCATTGGGATGCCATTGCCCCTGGCTGTACACGCTCTGCAACCGCACCACTTCACTCTCACCAGGGCAACTGGTGCAGGGATGCCTTGTCCCCCGTTGTACTCCGACAGCTACTTTGACAGTTCGCTCTTGTTGGGGCATCTGGCACCACGATGCTGGTGCCCCCGGCTGTACAGCCTCGGCTACCACACCGGTTCACTCTCGCTGGGGCATCGGCATTTGGATGTCCGTGCCCCCTACCGTTCATCTACAACACCTGCGGCAGCCTTGACTGGGGCTCTTGCCTTTGCCTCCCAACCCGTCTCGGCCGGGACTGTTGGCACCGGGATGCCACTGACTCCGTCTGCCGGTTTTGGGGGTTTTTACGATGGAAGATGGTTCGTAGGCAAATGGCCCCCAGAGTTGGAAGGAGATTGCCAGGTCACTTCATCTGCTCTCTTTGAGATCTACCCCATCATTGTCGCTGCCATGTTATGGGGAGTCGCAAATCTGTCCTCATCTACTCAGACAATCTTGCAGTATTTGATATCATAAATAAAGGTTGCTCCAACTCCCCATCTATCATGCCTTTCTTGCATCGGTTACCTTGGCACTCTTTCAATCACCAGTACATCCTCTGTGCAGCTCATGTCCCGGGCCACTTCAACGCCATAGCTGACACACTGTCTTGTTTCTCTTTTCAGAAGTTCAGAAGCTTGGCTCCTCATGCAGACGCACACCCGACTCCGGTTCCTCCATATTCGGCCTTGACTTTCAACATCTAAACCCAGCTTTCATGCCCCTGATCTTGGAATCTCAGAACACCATCATCAACAGCCTGTCCCCCGCAACTCTCTCTTCATATCGGTCGGCTTGGAATTGTTTCCAAAACTTTCACGACATGCATAACATAACTTTTCCTTCATTTGATCTCATCACCATAACCTGCTTTATCACCCATGCCCATTCTGTCTTGGGAAGTAAAACCCAGATATTCAAAGCCTACCTCAGGGGCATTTCGTTTATCTCTAAACTCCTAACCGGTAGTCCTAGCCCAGCTCATAGTCACCCCCAGATCACTTCACTGTTCAGAGGCCTCTCAAGCCAAGAACCAGCTCAAAATCCTCGTAGACTCCCATTAACCACACATCTGCTGTCACGCTGCATCCACACCATCCGCTCCGCAAAATAGCATACCTCATGTCAATAAAACTCTAGAGGCAATGTTCATTCTCGCCTTCTTCGGTTTCCTCAAATGCTCAGAATTCACTGCTTCAACGCTTCGATATGATTGATGTTGGCATGCCTGCCTTTCGGACCTTTCTTTTTTCGCCAACGATACCATAGTTCATTAGCATTACTCCAAACATTCTTTAAGAATTGGAACCGACACCTCGGCTTCCCGCAACGGTACACCGGAACACTTTATTCAGATCATGGGAAGATTGTTCTCCCACGCTTATCACCGTTACATCCGTTCTGACCTAAGAGATTTCAAATGGCAAATATGTCAAAATATGACGTCAAAAATTGCTGAAAACCACATTAAACCATGTCTAATTGCCTGACAAGGCTCGCCATAGGAAAGAAAGTTACAAAAAGTGCCATTAATACCATAATTTTGCATGTTGAAAAAATGGCCAAAAATGCAAGGCTATAGTATGGCAAAAATGTCAAAAAATGGCATATCCCAAGAACAGCTGAAAACCACATTAAACCACATAAAATTGCATGTTGAGACACGCCATAGCAAAGAAAGTTACAAAAGTTGCCATAAACGCCATTATTTTGGATGCTCAAAAAAATGGCCGAAAATGCAAGGCTATAGTATGGCAAAAATGTCAAAAAATGGCATATCCCAAAAACAGCTGAAAAGCACATTAAACCACATAAAAATTGCCATTTGAGACTCGCCATAGCAACGAAACTTGCAAAAGGTGCCATGAACACCATAAGTGGCACATTGAAAAAAAATGGCCGAAAATGCAAGGCTATAGTATGGCAAAAATGTCAAAAAACGGCATATTCCGAAAACAGCTGAAAACCACATTAAACCACATAAACTTGCCTGTTTAGACATGCCATAACAAAGAAAGTTACAAAAAGTGCCATAAAGGCCATAATTTGGCATGTTGAAAAAATGGCCAAAAATGCAAGGCTATGGTATGGCAAAAATGTCAAAAATAGCATATTCCGAAAACAGCTGAAAACCACATTAAACCACATAAACTTGCCTGTTTAGACATGCCATAACAAAGAAAGTTACAAAAAGTGCCATAAAGGCCATAATTTGGCATGTTGAAAAAATGGCCAAAAATGCAAGGCTATGGTATGGCAAAAATGTCAAAAATAGCATATTCCAAAAACAGCTGAAAACCACATTAAACCACATAAAATTGGCATTTGAGACTCGCCATAGAAAAGAAAGTTGAAAAAAGTGCCATAAACACCAAAATTTGGAATGCTGAAAAAATGACCGAAAATGCAAGGCTATAGTATGGCAAAAATGTCAAAAAATGGCATATCCCAAAAACAGCTGAAAACCACATTAAACCACGTTAAATAACCCTGTAAGACTCGCCATAGCAAAGAAAGTTATACAAAGTGCCATGAACGCCATAATTTGGCACATTGAAAAAATGACCGAAAATGCAAGGCTATAGTATGGCAAAAATGTCAAAAACTGGCATATCCCAAAAACAGCTGAAAAGCACATTAAACCACGTCAAATAGCCTTAAAAGACTCGCCATAGCAAAGAAAGTTGCGAAAAGTGCCATGAACGGCATAAGTTTACATGTTGAAAAAAATGGCCGACAATGCAAGGCTTTAGTATGGCAAAAATGTCAAAAAATGGCACAAAAACAGCTGAAAAGCACATTAAATCACGTCAAATAGCCTTGTAAGACTCACCATAGCAAAGAAAGTTGCAAAAGGTGCCATCAACACCATAATTTGGCATGTTGAAAAAATGGCAGAAAATGCAAGGCTATAGTATGGCAAAAATGTCAAAAACTGGCATATCCCAAAAACAGCTGAAAACCACATTAAACCACGACAAATAGCCTTAAAAGACTCGCCATAGCAAAGAAAGTTGCAAAAAGTGCCACGAACGGCATAAGTTTACATTTTGAAAAAAAATGGCCGAAAATGCAAGGCTATAGTATGGCAAAAATGTCAAAAAATGGCATATCCCAAAAACAGCTGAAAACCACATTAAACCACGTCAAATAGCCTTACAACACTTGTCATAGCAAAGGAAGTTACAAAAAGTGCCATAAAGGCCATAAATTGGCACGTTGGAAAAATGGCCAAAAATGCAAGGCTATGGTATGGCAAAAACGTCAAAAACTGGCATATCCCAAAAACAGCTGAAAACCACATTAAACCACGTCAAATAGCCTTACAACACTTGTCATAGCAAAGGAAGTTACAAAAAGTACCATGAACGCGATAATTTGGCATGTTGAAAAAATGGCCGAAAATGCAAGGCTATAGTATGGCAAAAATATCAAAAAATGGCATATCCCAAAAAAAGCTGAAAAGCACATTGAACCACATAAAATTGCCATTTGAGACTCGCCATGGCAAAGAAAGTTGAAAAAAGTGCCATAAACGCCAAAATTTGGAATGCTGAAAAAATGGCCAAAAATGCAAGACTATAGTAAGGCAAAAATGTCAAAAAATGGAATATCCCAAAAACAGCTGAAAACCACATTAAACCACATAAAATTGCTTTGTAAGACTCGCCATAGCAAAAAAAGTTGCAAAAGGTGCCATAAACAGCATAATTTGACATTTTGAAATAAATGGCCGACAATGCAAGGCTATAGTATGGCAAAAATGTCAAAAACTGGCATATCCCAAAAACAGCTGAAAACCACATTAAACCACGTCAAATAGCCTTAAAAGGCTCTCCATAGCAAAGAAAGTTGCAAAAAGTGCCATGAATGGCATAAGTTTACATTTTGAAAAAAAATGGCCGAAAATGCAAGGCTATAGTATGGCAAAAATGTCAAAAACTGGCATATCCCAAAAACAGCTGAAAACCACATTAAACCACATAAAATTGCCATTTGAGACTCGCCATAGCAAAGAAAATTAAAAAAAAGTACCTTGAACGCCATAATTTGGCACATTGAAAAAATGGCCGAAAATGCAAGGCTATAGTATGGCAAAAATGTCAAAAAATGGCATATTCCAAAAACAGCTGAAAACCACATTAAACCACATAAAATTGCCATTTGAGACTCGCCATAGCAAAGAAAGTTAAAAAAACTGCCATAAACGCCAAAATTTGGAATGCTGAAAAAATGGCCGAAAATGCAAGGCTATAGTATGGCAAAAATGTCAAAAAATGGCATATCACAAAAACAGCTGAAAACCACATTAAACCACGTCAAATAGCCTTGAAAGACTTGCCATAGCAAAGAAAGTTGCAAAAAGTGCCATGAACGGCAAAAGTTTACATTTTGAAAAAAAATGGCCGAAAATGCAAGGCTATAGTATGGCAAAAATGTCAAAAAATGGCATATCCCAAAAACAGCTGAAAACCACATTAAACCACGACAAATAGCCTTAAAAGACTCGCCATAGCAAAGAAAGTTGCAAAAAGTGCCACGAACGGCATAAGTTTACATTTTGAAAAAAAATGGCCGAAAATGCAAGGCTATAGTATGGCAAAAATGTCAAAAAATGGCATATCCCAAAAACAGCTGAAAACCACATTAAACCACGTCAAATAGCCTTACAAGACTTGTCATAGCAAAGGAAGTTACAAAAAGTACCATGAATGCCATAATTTGGCATGTTGAAAAAATGGCCGAAAATGCAAGGCTATAGTATGGCAAAAATGTCAAAAAAAGGCATATCACAAAAACAGCTGGAAAACACATTAAACCACGTCAAATAGCCTTAAAAGACTCGCCATAGCAAAGAAACTTGCAAAAGGTGGCATGAACGCCATAATTTGGCACATTGAAAAAATGGCCGAAAATGCAAGGCTATAGTATGGCAAAAATGTCAAAAAATGGCATATTCCAAAAACAGCTGAAAACCACATTAAACCACATAAAATTGCCTGTTTAGACATGCCATAACAAAGAAAGTTACAAAAAGTGCCATAAAGGCCATAAATTGGCACGTTGGAAAAATGGCCAAAAATGCAAGGCTATGGTATGGCAAAAATGTCAAAAACTGGCATATCCCAAAAACAGCTGAAAACCACATTAAATCACGTCAAATAGCATTGTAAGACTCGCCATAGCAAAGAAAGTTGCAAAAGGTGCCATCAACACCATAATTTTGCACGTTGAAAAAATGACAGAAAATGCAAGGCTATAGTATGGCAAAAACGTCAAAAAATGGCATATCCCAAAAACAGCTGAAAACCACATTAAACCACATAAAATTGCCATTTGAGACTCGCCATGGCAAAGAAAGTTGAAAAAAGTGCCATAAACGCCAAAATTTGGAATGCTGAAAAAATGGCCAAAAATGCAAGACTATAGTAAGGCAAAAATGTCAAAAAATGGAATATCCCAAAAACAGCTGAAAACCACATTAAACCACATAAAATTGCTTTGTAAGACTCGCCATAGCAAAAAAAGTTGCAAAAGGTGCCATAAACAGCATAATTTGACATTTTGAAATAAATGGCCGACAATGCAAGGCTATAGTATGGCAAAAATGTCAAAAACTGGCATATCCCAAAAACAGCTGAAAACCACATTAAACCACGTCAAATAGCCTTAAAAGGCTCTCCATAGCAAAGAAAGTTGCAAAAAGTGCCATGAATGGCATAAGTTTACATTTTGAAAAAAAATGGCCGAAAATGCAAGGCTATAGTATGGCAAAAATGTCAAAAACTGGCATATCCCAAAAACAGCTGAAAACCACATTAAACCACATAAAATTGCCATTTGAGACTCGCCATAGCAAAGAAAATTAAAAAAAAGTACCTTGAACGCCATAATTTGGCACATTGAAAAAATGGCCGAAAATGCAAGGCTATAGTATGGCAAAAATGTCAAAAAATGGCATATTCCAAAAACAGCTGAAAACCACATTAAACCACATAAAATTGCCATTTGAGACTCGCCATAGCAAAGAAAGTTAAAAAAACTGCCATAAACGCCAAAATTTGGAATGCTGAAAAAATGGCCGAAAATGCAAGGCTATAGTATGGCAAAAATGTCAAAAAATGGCATATCACAAAACAGCTGAAAACCACATTAAACCACGTCAAATAGCCTTGAAAGACTTGCCATAGCAAAGAAAGTTGCAAAAAGTGCCATGAACGGCAAAAGTTTACATTTTGAAAAAAAATGGCCGAAAATGCAAGGCTATAGTATGGCAAAAATGTCAAAAAATGGCATATCCCAAAAACAGCTGAAAACCACATTAAACCACGACAAATAGCCTTAAAAGACTCGCCATAGCAAAGAAAGTTGCAAAAAGTGCCACGAACGGCATAAGTTTACATTTTGAAAAAAAATGGCCGAAAATGCAAGGCTATAGTATGGCAAAAATGTCAAAAAATGGCATATCCCAAAAACAGCTGAAAACCACATTAAACCACGTCAAATAGCCTTACAAGACTTGTCATAGCAAAGGAAGTTACAAAAAGTACCATGAATGCCATAATTTGGCATGTTGAAAAAATGGCCGAAAATGCAAGGCTATAGTATGGCAAAAATGTCAAAAAAAGGCATATCACAAAAACAGCTGGAAAACACATTAAACCACGTCAAATAGCCTTAAAAGACTCGCCATAGCAAAGAAACTTGCAAAAGGTGGCATGAACGCCATAATTTGGCACATTGAAAAATGGCGAAAATGCAAGGCTATAGTATGGCAAAATGTCAAAAATGGCATATCCAAAAACAGCTGAAAACCACATTAAACCACATAAAATTGCCTGTTTAGACATGCCATAACAAAGAAAGTTGCAAAAGTGCCATGAAAGGCCATAAGTTTACATTTTGAAAAAAAATGGCCGAAAATGCAAGGCTATAGTATGGCAAAAATGTCAAAAACTGGCATATCCCAAAAACAGCTGAAAACCACATTAAACCACGTCAAATAGCCTTAAAAGACTCGCCATAGCAAAGAAACTTGCAAAAGGTGGCATGAACGCCATAATTTGGCACATTGAAAAAATGGCCGAAAATGCATGCCATTTTATGGCAAAAATGTCAAAAAATGGCATATCCCAAAAACAGCTGAAAACCACATTAAACCACGTCAAATTGCCATTAAAGACTCGCCATAGCAAAGAAAGTTGCAAAAAGTGCCATGAACGGCATAAGTTTACATTTTGAAAAAAAATGGCCGAAAATGCAAGGCTATAGTATGGCAAAAATGTCAAAAAATGGCATATCCCAAAAACAGCTGAAAACCACATTAAACCACGTCAAATAGCCTTAAAAGACTCGCCATAGCAAAGAAAGTTGCAAAAAGTGCCATGAACGGCATAAGTTTACATTTTGAAAAAAATGGCCGAAAATGCAAGGCTATAGTATGGCAAAAATGTCAAAAACTGGCATATCCCAAAATCAGCTGAAAACCACATTAAACCACGTCAAATAGCCTTAAAAGACTCGCCATAGCAAAGAAAGTTGAAAAAAGTGCCATAAACACCATAATTTTGCACATTCAAAAAATGACAAAAAATGCAAGGCTATAGTATGGCAAAAACGTCAAAAAATGGCATATCCCAAAAACAGCTGAAAACCACATTAAACCACATAAAATTGCCATTTGAGACTCGCCATAGCAAAGAAAGTTAAAAAAGTGCCATGAACGCCATAATTTGGCACATTGAAAAAATGACAGAAAATGCAAGGCTATAGTATGGCAAAAATGTCAAAAACTGGCATATCCCAAAAACAGCTGAAAACCACATTAAACCACGTCAAATAGCCTTAAAAGACTCGCCATAGCAAAGAAAGTTGCAAAAAGTGCCACGAACGGCATAAGTTTACATTTTGAAAAAAAATGGCCGAAAATGCAAGGCTATAGTATGGCAAAAATGTCAAAAAATGGCATATCCCAAAAACAGCTGAAAACCACATTAAACCACGTCAAATAGCCTTAAAAGACTCGCCATAGCAAAGAAAGTTGCAAAAAGTGCCATGAACGGCATAAATTTACATTTTGAAAAAAAATGGCCGAAAATGCAAGGCTATAGTATGGCAAAAATGTCAAAAAATGGCATATCCCAAAAACAGCTGAAAACCACATTAAACCACGTTAAATAACCCTGTAAGACTCGCCATAGCAAAGAAACTTACAAAAGGTGCCATGAACGCCATCATTTTGCACGTTGAAAAAATGACAGAAAATGCAAGGCTATAGTATGGCAAAAATGTCAAAAACTGGCATATCCCAAAAACAGCTGAAAACCACATTAAACCACGTCAAATAGCCTTACAAGACTTGTCATAGCAAAGAAAGTTACAAAAAGTACCATGAACGCCATAATTTGGCATGTTGAAAAAATGGCCGAAAATGCAAGGCTATAGTATGGCAAAAATGTCAAAAACTGGCATATCCCAAAAACAGCTGAAAACCACATTAAACCACGTTAAATAACCCTGTAAGACTCGCCATAGCAAAGAAACTTACAAAAGGTGCCATGAACGCCATAATTTGGCACGTTGAAAAAATGACAGAAAATGCAAGGCTATAGTATGGCAAAAACGTCAAAAAATGGCATATCCCAAAAACAGCTGAAAACCACATTAAACCATGTTAAATAACTCTGTAAGACTCGCCATAGCAAAGAAAGTTATAAAAAGTGCCATGAACGCCATAATTTGGCACATTGAAAAAATGACAGAAAATGCAAGGCTATAGTATGGCAAAAATGTCAAAAACTGGTATATCCCAAAAACAGCTGAAAACCACATTAAACCACGTCAAATAGCCTTAAAAGACTTGTCATAGCAAAGGAAGTTACAAAAAGTACCATGAACGCCATAATTTGGCATGTTGAAAAAATGGCTGAAAATGCAAGGCTATAGTATGGCAAAAATGTCAAAAACTGGCATATCCCAAAATCAGCTGAAAACCACATTAAACCACGTCAAATAGCCTTAAAAGACTCGCCATAGCAAAGAAAGTTGAAAAAAGTGCCATAAACACCATAATTTTGCACATTCAAAAAATGACAAAAAATGCAAGGCTATAGTATGGCAAAAATGTCAAAAAATGGCATATCCCAAAAACAGCTGAAAACCACATTAAACCACATAAAATTGCCATTTGAGACTCGCCATAGCAAAGAAAGTTAAAAAAGTGCCATGAACGCCATAATTTGGCACATTGAAAAAATGACAGAAAATGCAAGGCTATAGTATGGCAAAAATGTCAAAAACTGGCATATCCCAAAAACAGCTGAAAACCACATTAAACCACGTCAAATAGCCTTAAAAGACTCGCCATAGCAAAGAAAGTTGAAAAAAGTGCCATAAACGCCAAAATTTGGAATGCTGAAAAAAATGACAGAAAATGCAAGGCTATAGTATGGCAAAAATGTCAAAAAATGGCATATCCCAAAAACAGCTGAAAACCACATTAAACCACGTCAAATAGCCTTAAAAGACTCGCCATAGCAAAGAAAGTTGCAAAAAGTGCCATGAGCGGCAGAAGTTGACATTTTAAAAAATAAATGCCGAAAATGCAAGGCTATAGTATGGCAAAAATGTCAAAAAATGGCATATCCCAAAAACAGCTGAAAACCACATTAAACCACGTCAAATAGCCTTAAAAGACTCGCCATAGCAAAGAAAGTTGCAAAAAGTGCCACGAACGGCATAAGTTTACATTTTGAAAAAAAATGGCCGAAAATGCAAGGCTATAGTGTGGCAAAATGTCAAAAATGGCATATCCCAAAAACAGCTGAAAACCACATTAAACCACGTCAAATAGCCTTAAAAGACTCGCCATAGCAAAGAAAGTTGCAAAAAGTGCCACGAACGGCATAAGTTTACATTTTGAAAAAAAATGGCCGAAAATGCAAGGCTATAGTATGGCAAAAATGTCAAAAAATGGCATATCCCAAAAACAGCTGAAAACCACATTAAACCACGTCAAATAGCCTTAAAAGACTCGCCATAGCAAAGAAAGTTGCAAAAAGTGCCACGAACGGCATAAGTTCACATTTTGAAAAAAAATGGCCGAAAATGCAAGGCTATAGTATGGCAAAAATGTCAAAAATGGCATATCCAAAAACAGCTGAAAACCACATTAAACCACGTCAAATAGCCTTAAAAGACTACGCCATAGCAAAGAAAGTTGCAAAAGTGCCATCAACACCATAAGTTTACATTTTGAAAAAATGGCAGAAAATGCAAGGCTATAGTATGGCAAAAATGTCAAAAACTGGCATATCCCAAAAACAGCTGAAAACCACATTAAACCACGTCAAATAGCCTTAAAAGACTCGCCATAGCAAAGAAAGTTGAAAAAAGTGCCATAAACGGCATAAGTTTGCACATTTTGAAAAAATGACAGAAAATGCAAGGCTATAGTATGGCAAAATGTCAAAAATGGCATATCCCAAAAACAGCTGAAAACCACATTAAACCACGTCAAATTGGCATTTGAGACTCGCCATAGCAAAGAAAGTTGCAAAAAAGTGCCATGAACGGCATAAGTTTACATTTGAAAAAATGGCAGAAAATGCAAGGCTATAGTATGGCAAAATGTCAAAAACTGGCATATCCCAAAAACAGCTGAAAACCACATTAAACCACGTCAAATAGCCTTAAAAGACTCGCCATAGCAAAGAAAGTTGCAAAAAGTGCCACGAACGGCATAAGTTTACATTTTGAAAAAATGGCCGAAAATGCAAGGCTATAGTATGGCAAAATGTCAAAAATGGCATATCCCAAAAACAGCTGAAAACCACATTAAACCACGTCAAATAGCCTTAAAAGACTCGCCATAGCAAAGAAAGTTGCAAAAGTGCCATGAACGGCATAAGTTTACATTTTGAAAAAAATGGCCGAAAATGCAAGGCTATAGTATGGCAAAATGTCAAAAATGGCATATCCCAAAAACAGCTGAAAACCACATTAAACCACGTCAAATAGCCCTGTAAGACTCGCCATAGCAAAGAAAGTTGCAAAAAGTGCCATGAAGGCCATAAGTTTGCATTTTGAAAAAATGGCCGAAAATGCAAGGCTATAGTATGGCAAAAATGTCAAAAATGGCATATCCCAAAAACAGCTGAAAACCACATTAAACCACGTCAAATAGCCTTTAAAAGACTTGCCATAGCAAAGAAAGTTGCAAAAAGTGCCATGAACGGCATAAGTTTACATTTTGAAAAAATGGCCGAAAATGCAAGGCTATAGTATGGCAAAATGTCAAAAATGGCATATCCCAAAAACAGCTGAAAACCACATTAAACCACGTCAAATAGCCTTAAAAGACTCGCCATAGCAAAGAAAGTTACAAAAGTGCCATGAACGGCATAAGTTTACATTTTGAAAAAATGGCCGAAAATGCAAGGCTATAGTATGGCAAAAATGTCAAAAATGGCATATCCCAAAAACAGCTGAAAACCACATTAAACCACGTCAAATAGCCTTAAAAGACTTGTCATAGCAAAGGAAGTTGAAAAAAGTACCATGAACGGCATAAGTTTACATTTTGAAAAATGGCAGAAAATGCAAGGCTATAGTATGGCAAAAATGTCAAAAATGGCATATCCCAAAACAGCTGAAAACCACATTAAACCACGTCAAATAGCCTTAAAAGACTCGCCATAGCAAAGAAAGTTGCAAAAGTGCCATAAACGGCATAAGTTTACATTTTGAAAAAATGGCCGAAAATGCAAGGCTATAGTATGGCAAAATGTCAAAAATGGCATATCCAAAAACAGCTGAAAACCACATTAAACCACGTCAAATAGCCTTAAAAGACTGCCATAGCAAAGAAAGTTGCAAAAAGTGCCACGAACGGCATAAGTTTACATTTTGAAAAAAATGGCCGAAAATGCAAGGCTATAGTATGGCAAAAATGTCAAAAATGGCATATCCCAAAAACAGCTGAAAACCACATTAAACCACGTCAAATAGCCTTAAAAGACTCGCCATAGCAAAGAAAGTTGCAAAAAGTGCCACGAACGGCATAAGTTTACATTTGAAAAAAATGGCCGAAAATGCAAGGCTATAGTATGGCAAAATGTCAAAAATGGCATATCCTAAAAACAGCTGAAAACCACATTAAACCACGTCAAATAGCCTTAAAAGACTCGCCATAGCAAAGAAAGTTGCAAAAGTGCCATGAACGGCATAAGTTTACATTTTGAAAAAAAATGGCCGAAAATGCAAGGCTATAGTATGGCAAAAATGTCAAAAAATGGCATATTCCGAAAACAGCTGAAAACCACATTAAACCACATCAAATAGCCTGAAAAGACATGCCATAACAAAGAAAGTTACAAAAAGTGCCATAAAGGCCATAAGTTTACATTTTGAAAAAAATGGCCGAAAATGCAAGGCTATAGTATGGCAAAAATGTCAAAAATGGCATATCCCAAAAACAGCTGAAAACCACATTAAACCACGTCAAATAGCCTTAAAAGACTCGCCATAGCAAAGAAAGTTGCAAAAGTGCCATCAACACCATAAGTTTACATTTTGAAAAATGACAGAAAATGCAAGGCTATAGTATGGCAAAAACGTCAAAAAATGGCATATCCCAAAAACAGCTGAAAACCACATTAAACCACGTCAAATAGCCTTACAAGATTCGCCATAGCAAAGAAAGTTGAAAAAAGTGCCATAAACGCCAAAATTTGGAATGCTGAAAAAAATGACAGAAAATGCAAGGCTATAGTATGGCAAAAATGTCAAAAAATGGCATATCCCAAAAACAGCTGAAAACCACATTAAACCACGTCAAATAGCCTTAAAAGACTCGCCATAGCAAAGAAAGTTGCAAAAAGTGCCATGAACGGCATAAGTTTACATTTTGAAAAAAAATGGCCGAAAATGCAAGGCTATAGTATGGCAAAAATGTCAAAAACTGGCATATCCCAAAAACAGCTGAAAACCACATTAAACCACGTCAAATAGCCTTAAAAGACTCGCCATAGCAAAGAAAGTTGCAAAAAGTGCCACGAACGGCATAAGTTTACATTTTGAAAAAAAATGGCCGAAAATGCAAGGCTATAGTATGGCAAAAATGTCAAAAACTGGCATATCCCAAAAACAGCTGAAAACCACATTAAACCACGTCAAATAGCCTTAAAAGACTCGCCATAGCAAAGAAAGTTGCAAAAAGTGCCATGAACGGCATAAGTTTACATTTTGAAAAAAAATGGCCGAAAATGCAAGGCTATAGTATGGCAAAAATGTCAAAAAATGGCATATCCCAAAAACAGCTGAAAACCACATTAAACCACGTTAAATAACCCTGTAAGACTCGCCATAGCAAAGAAACTTACAAAAGGTGCCATGAAGGCCAAAATTTTGCACGTTGAAAAAATGACAGAAAATGCAAGGCTATAGTATGGCAAAAATGTCAAAAACTGGCATATCCCAAAAACAGCTGAAAACCACATTAAACCACGTCAAATAGCCTTAAAAGACTTGTCATAGCAAAGGAAGTTACAAAAAGTACCATGAACGCCATAATTTGGCATGTTGAAAAAATGGCTGAAAATGCAAGGCTATAGTATGGCAAAAATGTCAAAAACTGGCATATCCCAAAATCAGCTGAAAACCACATTAAACCACGTCAAATAGCCTTAAAAGACTCGCCATAGCAAAGAAAGTTGAAAAAAGTGCCATAAACACCATAATTTTGCACATAAAAAAAATGACAGAAAATGCAAGGCTATAGTATGGCAAAAATGTCAAAAACTGGCATATCCCAAAAACAGCTGAAAACCACATTAAACCACGTCAAATAGCCTTAAAAGACTCGCCATAGCAAAGAAAGTTGCAAAAGTGCCATGAACGGCATAAGTTTACATTTTGAAAAAATGACAGAAAATGCAAGGCTATAGTATGGCAAAAATGTCAAAAATGGCATATCCAAAACAGCTGAAAACCACATTAAACCACGTCAAATAGCCTTAAAAGACTCGCCATAGCAAAGAAAGTTACAAAAAGTGCCATGAACGGCATAATTTGGCATTTTGAAAAAATGGCAAAAAATGCAAGGCTATAGTATGGCAAAAATGTCAAAAAATGGCATATCCCAAAAACAGCTGAAAACCACATTAAACCACGACAAATAGCCTTAAAAGACTCGCCATAGCAAAGAAAGTTGCAAAAGTGCCATCAACACCATAATTTTACATTTTGAAAAAATGACAGAAAATGCAAGGCTATAGTATGGCAAAAATGTCAAAAATGGCATATCCAAAAACAGCTGAAAACCACATTAAACCACGTCAAATAGCCTTAAAAGACTCGCCATAGCAAAGAAAGTTGCAAAAAGTGCCACGAACGGCATAAGTTTACATTTTGAAAAAATGGCAGAAAATGCAAGGCTATAGTATGGCAAAAATGTCAAAAATGGCATATCCAAAAACAGCTGAAAACCACATTAAACCACGTCAAATAGCCTTAAAAGACTACGCCATAGCAAAGAAAGTTGCAAAAGTGCCATAAACGGCATAAGTTTACATTTTGAAAAAATGGCCGAAAATGCAAGGCTATAGTATGGCAAAAATGTCAAAAATGGCATATCCCAAAAACAGCTGAAAACCACATTAAACCACGTCAAATAGCCTTTAAAAGACTCGCCATAGCAAAGAAAGTTGCAAAAAGTGCCACGAACGGCATAAGTTTACATTTTGAAAAAAATGGCCGAAAATGCAAGGCTATAGTATGGCAAAATGTCAAAAATGGCATATCCCAAAAACACCTGAAAACCACATTAGACCACGTCAAATAGCCCTAAAAGACTCGCCATAGCAAAAAAAGTTGCAAAAAGTGCCACGAACGGCATAAGTTTACATTTTGAAAAAATGGCAGAAAATGCAAGGCTATAGTATGGCAAAAATGTCAAAAATGGCATATCCAAAAACAGCTGAAAACCACATTAAACCACGTCAAATAGCCTTAAAAGACTCGCCATAGCAAAGAAAGTTGCAAAAAGTGCCACGAACGGCATAAGTTTACATTTTGAAAAAAATGGCCGAAAATGCAAGGCTATAGTATGGCAAAATGTCAAAAAATGGCATATCCAAAAACAGCTGAAAACCACATTAAACCACGTCAAATAGCCTTAAAAGACTCGCCATAGCAAAGAAAGTTGCAAAAGTGCCACGAACGGCATAAGTTTACATTTTGAAAAAATGGCCGAAAATGCAAGGCTATAGTATGGCAAAAATGTCAAAAATGGCATATCCCAAAAACAGCTGAAAACCACATTAAACCACGTCAAATAGCCTTAAAAGACTGCCATAGCAAAGAAAGTTGCAAAAAGTGCCACGAACGGCATAAGTTTACATTTTGAAAAAATGGCCGAAAATGCAAGGCTATAGTATGGCAAAAATGTCAAAAATGGCATATCCCAAAAACAGCTGAAAACCACATTAAACCACGTCAAATAGCCTTAAAAGACTCGCCATAGCAAAGAAAGTTGCAAAAAGTGCCACGAACGGCATAAGTTTACATTTTGAAAAAATGGCCGAAAATGCAAGGCTATAGTATGGCAAAAATGTCAAAAAATGGCATATCCAAAAACAGCTGAAAACCACATTAAACCACGTCAAATAGCCTTAAAAGACTCGCCATAGCAAAGAAAGTTGCAAAAAGTGCCACGAACGGCATAAGTTTACATTTTGAAAAAAATGGCCGAAAATGCAAGGCTATAGTATGGCAAAAATGTCAAAAATGGCATATCCCAAAAACAGCTGAAAACCACATTAAACCACGTCAAATAGCCTTAAAAGACTCGCCATAGCAAAGAAAGTTGCAAAAGTGCCACGAACGGCATAAGTTTACATTTTGAAAAAATGGCCGAAAATGCAAGGCTATAGTATGGCAAAATGTCAAAAATGGCATATCCCAAAAACAGCTGAAAACCACATTAAACCACGTCAAATAGCCTTAAAAGACTCGCCATAGCAAAGAAAGTTGCAAAAGTGCCACGAACGGCATAAGTTTACATTTTGAAAAAATGGCCGAAAATGCAAGGCTATAGTATGGCAAAAATGTCAAAAAATGGCATATCCCAAAAACAGCTGAAAACCACATTAAACCACGTCAAATAGCCTTAAAAGACTCGCCATAGCAAAGAAAGTTGCAAAAAGTGCCACGAACGGCATAAGTTTACATTTTGAAAAAAATGGCCGAAAATGCAAGGCTATAGTATGGCAAAATGTCAAAAATGGCATATCCCAAAAACAGCTGAAAACCACATTAAACCACGTCAAATAGCCTTAAAAGACTCGCCATAGCAAAGAAAGTTGCAAAAAGTGCCACGAACGGCATAAGATTACATTTTGAAAAAAATGGCCGAAAAATGCAAGGCTATAGTATGGCAAAATGTCAAAAATGGCATATCCCAAAAACAGCTGAAAACCACATTAAACCACGTCAAATAGCCTTAAAAGACTCGCCATAGCAAAGAAAGTTGCAAAAAGTGCCACGAACGGCATAAGTTTACATTTTGAAAAAATGGCCGAAAATGCAAAGGCTATAGTATGGCAAAATGTCAAAAATGGCATATCCCAAAAACAGCTGAAAACCACATTAAACCACGTCAAATAGCCTTAAAAGACTCGCCATAGCAAAGAAAGTTGCAAAAAGTGCCACGAACGGCATAAGTTTACATTTTGAAAAAATGGCCGAAAATGCAAGGCTATAGTATGGCAAAAACGTCCAAAAATGGCATATCCCAAAAACAGCTGAAAACCACATTAAACCACGTCAAATAGCCTTAAAAGACTCGCCATAGCAAAGAAAGTTGCAAAAAGTGCCACGAACGGCATAAGTTTACATTTTGAAAAAATGGCCGAAAATGCAAGGCTATAGTATGGCACAAATGCCAAAAAAGGGCATATCCCAAAAACAGCTGAAAACCACATTAAACCACGTCAAATAGCCTTAAAAGACTCGCCATAGCAAAGAAAGTTGCAAAAAGTGCCACGAACGGCATAAGTTTACATTTTGAAAAAAATGGCCGAAAATGCAAGGCTATAGTATGGCAAAAATGTCAAAAATGGCATATCCCAAAAACAGCTGAAAACCACATTAAACCACGTCAAATAGCCTTAAAAGACTCGCCATAGCAAAGAAAGTTGCAAAAAGTGCCACGAACGGCATAAGTTTACATTTTGAAAAAATGGCCGAAAATGCAAGGCTATAGTATGGCAAAAATGTCAAAAAATGGCATATCCCAAAAACAGCTGAAAACCACATTAAACCACGTCAAATAGCCTTAAAAGACTCGCCATAGCAAAGAAAGTTGCAAAAAGTGCCACGAACGGCATAAGTTTACATTTTGAAAAAATGGCGAAAATGCAAGGCTATAGTATGGCAAAATGTCAAAAATGGCATATCCCAAAAACAGCTGAAAACCACATTAAACCACGTCAAATAGCCTTAAAAGACTCGCCATAGCAAAGAAAGTTGCAAAAAGTGCCACGAACGGCATAAGTTTACATTTTGAAAAAAATGGCGAAAATGCAAGGCTATAGTATGGCAAAAATGTCAAAAATGGCATATCCCAAAAACAGCTGAAAACCACATTAAACCACGTCAAATAGCCTTAAAAGACTCGCCATAGCAAAAGAAAGTTGCAAAAGTGCCACGAACGGCATAAGTTTACATTTTGAAAAAAATGGCCGAAAATGCAAGGCTATAGTATGGCAAAAATGTCAAAAATGGCATATCCCAAAAACAGCTGAAAACCACATTAAACCACGTCAAATAGCCTTAAAAGACTCGCCATAGCAAAGAAAGTTGCAAAAAGTGCCACGAACGGCATAAGTTTACATTTTGAAAAAAATGGCCGAAAATGCAAGGCTATAGTATGGCAAAATGTCAAAATGGCATATCCCAAAAACAGCTGAAAACCACATTAAACCACGTCAAATAGCCTTAAAAGACTCGCCATAGCAAAGAAAGTTGCAAAAGTGCCACGAACGGCATAAGTTTACATTTTGAAAAAAAAGGGCCGAAAATGCAAGGATATAGTATGGCAAAATGTCAAAAATGGCATATCCCAAAAACAGCTGAAAACCACATTAAACCACGTCAAATAGCCTTAAAAGACTCGCCATAGCAAAGAAAGTTGCAAAAGTGCCACGAACGGCATAAGTTTACATTTTGAAAAAATGGCCGAAAATGCAAGGCTATAGTATGGCAAAAATGTCAAAAATGGCATATCCCAAAAACAGCTGAAAACCACATTAAACCACGTCAAATAGCCTTAAAAGACTCGCCATAGCAAAGAAAGTTGCAAAAAGTGCCACGAACGGCATAAGTTTACATTTAGAAAAAATGGCCGAAAATGCAAAGGCTATAGTATGGCAAAATGTCAAAAATGGCATATCCCAAAAACAGCTGAAAACCACATTAAACCACGTCAAATAGCCTTAAAAGACTCGCCATAGCAAAGAAAGTTGCAAAAAGTGCCACGAACGGCATAAGTTTACATTTTGAAAAAAATGGCCGAAAATGCAAGGCTATAGTATGGCAAAATGTCAAAAATGGCATATCCAAAAACAGCTGAAAACCACATTAAACCACGTCAAATAGCCTTAAAAGACTCGCCATAGCAAAGAAAGTTGCAAAAAGTGCCACGAACGGCATAAGTTTACATTTTGAAAAAAATGGCCGAAAATGCAAGGCTATAGTATGGCAAAATGTCAAAAAATGGCATATCCCAAAACAGCTGAAAACCACATTAAACCACGTCAAATAGCCTTAAAAGACTCGCCATAGCAAAGAAAGTTGCAAACAGTGCCACGAACGGCATAAGTTTACATTTTGAAAAAATGGCCGAAAATGCAAGGCTATAGTATGGCAAAACGTCAAAAAATGGCATATCCCAAAAACAGCTGAAAACCACATTAAACCACGTCAAATAGCCTTAAAAGACTCGCCATAGCAAAGAAAGTTGCAAAAAGTGCCACGAACGGCATAAGTTTACATTTTGAAAAAATGGCCGAAAATGCAAAGGCTATAGTATGGCAAAAATGTCAAAAATGGCATATCCCAAAAACAGCTGAAAACCACATTAAACCACGTCAAATAGCCTTAAAAGACTCGCCATAGCAAAGAAAGTTGCAAAAAGTGCCACGAACGGCATAAGTTTACATTTTGAAAAAAATGGCGAAAATGCAAGGCTATAGTATGGCAAAAATGTCAAAAATGGCATATCCCAAAAACAGCTGAAAACCACATTAAACCACGTCAAATAGCCTTAAAAGACTACGCCATAGCAAAGAAAGTTGCAAAAAGTGCCACGAACGGCATAAGTTTACATTTTGAAAAAATGGCCGAAAATGCAAGGCTATAGTATGGCAAAAATGTCAAAAAATGGCATATCCAAAAACAGCTGAAAACCACATTAAACCACGTCAAATAGCCTTAAAAGACTCGCCATAGCAAAGAAAGTTGCAAAAAGTGCCACGAACGGCATAAGTTTACATTTTGAAAAAATGGCCGAAAATGCAAGGCTATAGTATGGCAAAAATGTCAAAAATGGCATATCCCAAAAACAGCTGAAAACCACATTAAACCACGTCAAATAGCCTTAAAAGACTACGCCATAGCAAAGAAAGTTGCAAAAGTGCCACGAACGGCATAAGTTTACATTTTGAAAAAATGGCCGAAAATGCAAGGCTATAGTATGGCAAAAATGTCAAAAATGGCATATCCAAAAACAGCTGAAAACCACATTAAACCACGTCAAATAGCCTTAAAAGACTCGCCATAGCAAAGAAAGTTGCAAAAAGTGCCACGAACGGCATAAGTTTACATTTTGAAAAAAAATGGCCGAAAATGCAAGGCTATAGTATGGCAAAAATGTCAAAAAATGGCATATCCCAAAAACAGCTGAAAACCACATTAAACCACGTCAAATAGCCTTAAAAGACTCGCCATAGCAAAGAAAGTTGCAAAACGTGCCACGAACGGCATAAGTTTACATTTTGAAAAAATGGCCGAAAATGCAAGGCTATAGTATGGCAAAATGTCAAAAATGGCATATCCCAAAAACAGCTGAAAACCACATTAAACCACGTCAAATAGCCTTAAAAGACTCGCCATAGCAAAGAAAGTTGCAAAAGTGCCACGAACGGCATAAGTTTACATTTTGAAAAAAATGGCCGAAAATGCAAGGCTATAGTATGGCAAAAATGTCAAAAAATGGCATATCCCAAAAACAGCTGAAAACCACATTAAACCACGTCAAATAGCCTTAAAAGACTCGCCATAGCAAAGAAAGTTGCAAAAAGTGCCACGAACGGCATAAGTTTACATTTTGAAAAAATGGCCGAAAATGCAAGGCTATAGTATGGAAAAAATTTCAAAAATGGCATATCCCAAAAACAGCTGAAAACCACATTAAACCACGTCAAATAGCCTTAAAAGACTCGCCATAGCAAAGAAAGTTGCAAAAAGTGCCACGAACGGCATAAGTTTACATTTTGAAAAAAAATGGCCGAAAATGCAAGGCTATAGTATGGCAAAAATGTCAAAAAATGGCATATCCCAAAAACAGCTGAAAACCACATTAAACCACGTCAAATAGCCTTAAAAGACTCGCCATAGCAAAGAAAGTTGCAAAAAGTGCCACGAACGGCATAAGTTTACATTTTGAAAAAAATGGCCGAAAATGCAAGGCTATAGTATGGCAAAAATGTCAAAAATGGCATATCCCAAAAACAGCTGAAAACCACATTAAACCACGTCAAATAGCCTTAAAAGACTCGCCATAGCAAAGAAAGTTGCAAAAAGTGCCACGAACGGCATAAGTTTACATTTTGAAAAAAAATGGCCGAAAATGCAAGGCTATAGTATGGCAAAAATGTCAAAAAATGGCATATCCCAAAAACAGCTGAAAACCACATTAAACCACGTCAAATAGCCTTAAAAGACTCGCCATAGCAAAGAAAGTTGCAAAAAGTGCCACGAACGGCATAAGTTTACATTTTGAAAAAATGGCCGAAAATGCAAGGCTATAGTATGGCAAAAATGTCAAAAAATGGCATATCCAAAATCAGCTGAAAACCACATTAAACCACGTCAAATAGCCTTAAAAGACTCGCCATAGCAAAGAAAGTTGCAAAAAGTGCCACGAACGGCATAAGTTTACTTTTTAAAAAAAATGGCCGAAAATGCAAGGCTATAGTATGGCAAAAATGTCAAAAAATGGCATATCCCAAAAACAGCTGAAAACCACATTAAACCACGTCAAATAGCCTTAAAAGACTCGCCATAGCAAAGAAAGTTGCAAAAAGTGCCACGAACGGCATAAGTTTACATTTTGAAAAAAATGGCCGAAAATGCAAAGGCTATAGTATGGCAAAATGTCAAATAATGGCATATCCCAAAAACAGCTGAAAACCACATTAAACCACGTCAAATAGCCTTAAAAGACTCGCCATAGCAAAGAAAGTTGCAAAAAGTGCCACGAACGGCATAAGTTTACATTTTGAAAAAAATGGCCGAAAATGCAAAGGCTATAGTATGGCAAAAATGTCAAAAATGGCATATCCCAAAAACAGCTGAAAACCACATTAAACCACGTCAAATAGCCTTAAAAGACTCGCCATAGCAAAGAAAGTTGCAAAAAGTGCCACGAACGGCATAAGTTTACATTTTGAAAAAATGGCCGAAAATGCAAAGGCTATAGTATGGCAAAATGTCAAAAATGGCATATCCCAAAAACAGCTGAAAACCACATTAAACCACGTCAAATAGCCTTAAAAGACTCGCCATAGCAAAAGAAAGTTGCAAAAGTGCCACGAACGGCATAAGTTTACATTTTGAAAAAAATGGCCGAAAATGCAAGGCTATAGTATGGCAAAAATGTCAAAAATGGCATATCCCAAAACAGCTGAAAACCACATTAAACCACGTCAAATAGCCTTAAAAGACTCGCCATAGCAAAGAAAGTTGCAAAAGTGCCACGAACGGCATAAGTTTACATTTTGAAAAAATGGCCGAAAATGCAAGGCTATAGTATGGCAAAAATGTCAAAAAATGGCATATCCAAAAACAGCTGAAAACCACATTAAACCACGTCAAATAGCCTTAAAAGACTCGCCATAGCAAAGAAAGTTGCAAAAAGTGCCACGAACGGCATAAGTTTACATTTTGAAAAAAATGGCCGAAAATGCAAAGGCTATAGTATGGCAAAAATGTCAAAAATGGCATATCCCAAAAACAGCTGAAAACCACATTAAACCACGTCAAATAGCCTTAAAAGACTCGCCATAGCAAAGAAAGTTGCAAAAAGTGCCACGAACGGCATAAGTTTACATTTTGAAAAAATGGCCGAAAATGCAAGGCTATAGTATGGCAAAATGTCAAAAATGGCATATCCCAAAAACAGCTGAAAACCACATTAAACCACGTCAAATAGCCTTAAAAGACTCGCCATAGCAAAGAAAGTTGCAAAAAGTGCCACGAACGGCATAAGTTTACATTTTGAAAAAAATGGCCGAAAATGCAAGGCTATAGTATGGCAAAATGTCAAAAATGGCATATCCCAAAAACAGCTGAAAACCACATTAAACCACGTCAAATAGCCTTAAAAGACTCGCCATAGCAAAGAAAGTTGCAAAAAGTGCCACGAACGGCATAAGTTTACATTTTGAAAAAATGGCCGAAAATGCAAGGCTATAGTATGGCAAAAATGTCAAAAAATGGCATATCCAAAAAACAACTAAAAACCACATTAAACCACGTCAAATAGCCTTAAAAGACTCGCCATAGCAAAGAAAGTTGCAAAAAGTGCCACGAACGGCATAAGTTTACATTTTGAAAAAATGGCCGAAAATGCAAGGCTATAGTATGGCAAAATGTCAAAAATGGCATATCCCAAAAACAGCTGAAAACCACATTAAACCACGTCAAATAGCCTTAAAAGACTCGCCATAGCAAAGAAAGTTGCAAAAAGTGCCACGAACGGCATAAGTTTACATTTTGAAAAAATGGCCGAAAATGCAAGGCTATAGTATGGCAAAAATGTCAAAAAATGGCATATCCAAAAACAGCTGAAAACCACATTAAACCACGTCAAATAGCCCTAAAAGACTTGCCATAGCAAAGAAAGTTGCAAAAAGTGCCACGAACGGCATAAGTTTACATTTTGAAAAAATGGCCGAAAATGCAAAGGCTATAGTATGGCAAAAATGTCAAAAAATGGCATATCCAAAAACAGCTGAAAACCACATTAAACCACGTCAAATAGCCTTAAAAGACTCGCCATAGCAAAGAAAGTTGCAAAAAGTGCCACGAACGGCATAAGTTTACATTTTGAAAAAAAATGGCCGAAAATGCAAGGCTATAGTATGGCAAAAATGTCAAAAAATGGCATATACCAAAAACAGCTGAAAACCACATTAAACCACGTCAAATAGCCTTAAAAGACTACGCCATAGCAAAGAAAGTTGCAAAAAGTGCCACGAACGGCATAAGTTTACATTTTGAAAAAATGGCCGAAAATGCAAAGGCTATAGTATGGCAAAAATGTCAAAAATGGCATATCCAAAAACAGCTGAAAACCACATTAAACCACGTCAAATAGCCTTAAAAGACTCGCCATAGCAAAGAAAGTTGCAAAAAGTGCCACGAGCAGCATAAGTTTACATTTTGAAAAAAATGGCGAAAATGCAAAGGCTATAGTATGGCAAAAATGTCAAAAATGGCATATCCCAAAAACAGCTGAAAACCACATTAAACCACGTCAAATAGCCTTAAAAGACTACGCCATAGCAAAGAAAGTTGCAAAAAGTGCCACGAACGGCATAAGTTTACATTTTGAAAAAATGGCCGAAAATGCAAGGCTATAGTATGGCAAAATGTCAAAAATGGCATATCCAAAAACAGCTGAAAACCACATTAAACCACGTCAAATAGCCTTAAAAGACTCGCCATAGCAAAGAAAGTTGCAAAAAGTGCCACGAACGGCATAAGTTTACATTTTGAAAAAAAATGGCCGAAAATGCAAGGCTATAGTATGGCAAAAATGTCAAAAATGGCATATCCCAAAAACAGCTGAAAACCACATTAAACCACGTCAAATAGCCTTAAAAGACTCGCCATAGCAAAGAAAGTTGCAAAAAAGTGCCACGAACGGCATAAGTTTACATTTTGAAAAAAATGGCCGAAAATGCAAAGGCTATAGTATGGCAAAAATGTCAAAAAATGGCATATCCCAAAAACAGCTGAAAACCACATTAAACCACGTCAAATAGCCTTAAAAGACTCGCCATAGCAAAGAAAGTTGCAAAAAGTGCCACGAACGGCATAAGTTTACATTTGAAAAAAATGGCGAAAATGCAAAGGCTATAGTATGGCAAAATGTCAAAAATGGCATATCCCAAAAACAGCTGAAAACCACATTAAACCACGTCAAATAGCCTTAAAAGACTACGCCATAGCAAAGAAAGTTGCAAAAAGTGCCACGAACGGCATAAGTTTACATTTTGAAAAAAATGGCCAAAAATGCAAGGCTATAGTATGCCAAAAATGCCAAAAATGGCATATCCCAAAAACAGCTGAAAACCACATTAAACCACGTCAAATAGCCTTAAAAGACTCGCCATAGCAAAGAAAGTTGCAAAAAGTGCCACGAACGGCATAAGTTTACATTTTGAAAAAAATGGCCGAAAATGCAAAGGCTATAGTATGGCAAAAATGTCAAAAATGGCATATCCCAAAACAGCTGAAAACCACATTAAACCACGTCAAATAGCCTTAAAAGACTCGCCATAGCAAAGAAAGTTGCAAAAGTGCCACGAACGGCATAAGTTTACATTTTGAAAAAAATGGCGAAAATGCAAAGGCTATAGTATGGCAAAAATGTCAAAAATGGCATATCCAAAAACAGCTGAAAACCACATTAAACCACGTCAAATAGCCTTAAAAGACTCGCCATAGCAAAGAAAGTTGCAAAAAGTGCCACGAACGGCATAAGTTTACATTTTGAAAAAATGGCCGAAAATGCAAAGGCTATAGTATGGCAAAAATGTCAAAAATGGCATATCCAAAAACAGCTGAAAACCACATTAAACCACGTCAAATAGCCTTAAAAGACTCGCCATAGCAAAGAAAGTTGCAAAAAGTGCCACGAGCAGCATAAGTTTACATTTTGAAAAAAATGGCCGAAAATGCAAAGGCTATAGTATGGCAAAATGTCAAAAAATGGCATATCCAAAAACAGCTGAAAACCACATTAAACCACGTCAAATAGCCTTAAAAGACTCGCCATAGCAAAGAAAGTTGCAAAAAGTGCCACGAACGGCATAAGTTTACATTTTGAAAAAATGGCCGAAAATGCAAGGCTATAGTATGGCAAAAATGTCAAAAATGGCATATCCCAAAAACAGCTGAAAACCACATTAAACCACGTCAAATAGCCTTAAAAGACTCGCCATAGCAAAGAAAGTTGCAAAAAGTGCCACGAACGGCATAAGTTTACATTTTGAAAAAAATGGCGAAAATGCAAGGCTATAGTATGGCAAAAATGTCAAAAATGGCATATCCCAAAAACAGCTGAAAACCACATTAAACCGACGTCAAATAGCCTTAAAAGACTCGCCATAGCAAAGAAAGTTGCAAAAAGTGCCACGAACGGCATAAGTTTACATTTTGAAAAAAATGGCCCGAAAATGCAAAGGCTATAGTATGGCAAAATGTCAAAAATGGCATATCCCAAAAACAGCTGAAAACCACATTAAACCACGTCAAATAGCCTTAAAAGACTACGCCATAGCAAAGAAAGTTGCAAAAAGTGCCACGAGCGGCATAAGTTTACATTTTGAAAAAAATGGCCGAAAATGCAAGGCTATAGTATGGCAAAATGTCAAAAAATGGCATATCCAAAAACAGCTGAAAACCACATTAAACCACGTCAAATAGCCTTAAAAGACTACGCCATAGCAAAGAAAGTTGCAAAAAGTGCCACGAACGGCATAAGTTTACATTTTGAAAAAATGGCCGAAAATGCAAAGGCTATAGTATGGCAAAAATGTCAAAAATGGCATATCCCAAAAACAGCTGAAAACCACATTAAACCGACGTCAAATAGCCTTAAAAGACTCGCCATAGCAAAGAAAGTTGCAAAAGTGCCACGAACGGCATAAGTTTACATTTTGAAAAAAATGGCGAAAATGCAAAGGCTATAGTATGGCAAAAATGTCAAAAATGGCATATCCAAAAACAGCTGAAAACCACATTAAACCACGTCAAATAGCCTTAAAAGACTCGCCATAGCAAAGAAAGTTGCAAAAGTGCCACGAACGGCATAAGTTTACATTTTGAAAAAAATGGCCGAAAATGCAAGGCTATAGTATGGCAAAAATGTCAAAAATGGCATATCCCAAAAACAGCTGAAAACCACATTAAACCACGTCAAATAGCCTTAAAAGACTCGCCATAGCAAAGAAAGTTGCAAAAAGTGCCACGAACGGCATAAGTTTACATTTTGAAAAAAATGGCCGAAAATGCAAAGGCTATAGTATGGCAAAATGTCAAAAATGGCATATCCAAAAACAGCTGAAAACCACATTAAACCACGTCAAATAGCCTTAAAAGACACGCCATAGCAAAGAAAGTTGCAAAAAGTGCCACGAACGGCATAAGTTTACATTTTGAAAAAAAATGGCCGAAAATGCAAGGCTATAGTATGGCAAAAATGTCAAAAAATGGCATATCCAAAAACAGCTGAAAACCACATTAAACCACGTCAAATAGCCTTAAAAGACTCGCCATAGCAAAGAAAGTTGCAAAAAAGTGCCACGAACGGCATAAGTTTACATTTTGAAAAAATGGCCGAAAATGCAAGGCTATAGTATGGCAAAATGTCAAAAAATGGCATATCCCAAAAACAGCTGAAAACCACATTAAACCACGTCAAATAGCCTTAAAAGACTCGCCATAGCAAAGAAAGTTGCAAAAAGTGCCACGAGCGGCATAAGTTTACATTTTGAAAAAAATGGCCGAAAATGCAAAGGCTATAGTATGGCAAAAATGTCAAAAATGGCATATCCCAAAAACAGCTGAAAACCACATTAAACCACGTCAAATAGCCTTAAAAGACTCGCCATAGCAAAGAAAGTTGCAAAAAGTGCCACGAACGGCATAAGTTTACATTTTGAAAAAAAAATGGCCGAAAATGCAAGGCTATAGTATGGCAAAAATGTCAAAAATGGCATATCCAAAAACAGCTGAAAACCACATTAAACCACGTCAAATAGCCTTAAAAGACTCGCCATAGCAAAGAAAGTTGCAAAAAGTGCCACGAGCGGCATAAGTTTACATTTTGAAAAAAATGACAGAAAATGCAAGGCTATAGTATGGCAAAATGTCAAAAAATGGCATATCCAAAAACAGCTGAAAACCACATTAAACCACGTCAAATAGCCTTAAAAGACTCGCCATAGCAAAGAAAGTTGCAAAAAAGTGCCACGAGCGGCATAAGTTTACATTTTGAAAAAAATGGCCGAAAATGCAAAGGCTATAGTATGGCAAAATGTCAAAAAATGGCATATCCAAAAACAGCTGAAAACCACATTAAACCACGTCAAATAGCCTTAAAAGACTCGCCATAGCAAAGAAAGTTGCAAAAAGTGCCACGAACGGCATAAGTTTACATTTTGAAAAAAAATGGCCGAAAATGCAAGGCTATAGTATGGCAAAAATGTCAAAAACTGGCATATCCAAAAACAGCTGAAAACCACATTAAACCACGTCAAATAGCCTTTAAAAGACTCGCCATAGCAAAGAAAGTTGCAAAAAGTGCCACGAGCGGCATAAGTTTACATTTTGAAAAAAATGGCCGAAAATGCAAAGGCTATAGTATGGCAAAAATGTCAAAAATGGCATATCCAAAAACAGCTGAAAACCACATTAAACCACGTCAAATAGCCTTAAAAGACTCGCCATAGCAAAGAAAGTTGCAAAAAAGTGCCACGAACGGCATAAGTTTACATTTGAAAAAAATGGCCGAAAATGCAAGGCTATAGTATGGCAAAAATGTCAAAAAATGGCATATCCAAAAACAGCTGAAAACCACATTAAACCACGTCAAATAGCCTTAAAAGACTCGCCATAGCAAAGAAAGTTGCAAAAAGTGCCACGAACGGCATAAGTTTACATTTTGAAAAAAATGGCCGAAAATGCAAAGGCTATAGTATGGCAAAAATGTCAAAAATGGCATATCCCAAAAACAGCTGAAAACCACATTAAACCACGTCAAATAGCCTTAAAAGACTCGCCATAGCAAAGAAAGTTGCAAAAAAGTGCCACGAACGGCATAAGTTTACATTTTGAAAAAAATGGCCGAAAATGCAAAGGCTATAGTATGGCAAAATGTCAAAAAATGGCATATCCAAAAACAGCTGAAAACCACATTAAACCGACGTCAAATAGCCTTAAAAGACTCGCCATAGCAAAGAAAGTTGCAAAAAGTGCCACGAACGGCATAAGTTTACATTTTGAAAAAAATGGCCGAAAATGCAAAGGCTATAGTATGGCAAAAATGTCAAAAATGGCATATCCCAAAAACAGCTGAAAACCACATTAAACCACGTCAAATAGCCTTAAAAGACTACGCCATAGCAAAGAAAGTTGCAAAAGTGCCACGAGCGGCATAAGTTTACATTTTGAAAAAAATGGCCGAAAATGCAAAGGCTATAGTATGGCAAAAATGTCAAAAAATGGCATATCCAAAAACAGCTGAAAACCACATTAAACCGACGTCAAATAGCCTTAAAAGACTCGCCATAGCAAAGAAAGTTGCAAAAAGTGCCACGAACGGCATAAGTTTACATTTTGAAAAAAAAATGGCCGAAAATGCAAAGGCTATAGTATGGCAAAAATGTCAAAAATGGCATATCCCAAAAACAGCTGAAAACCACATTAAACCGACGTCAAATAGCCTTAAAAGACTCGCCATAGCAAAGAAAGTTGCAAAAAGTGCCACGAGCGGCATAAGTTTACATTTTGAAAAAAATGGCCGAAAATGCAAGGCTATAGTATGGCAAAATGTCAAAAATGGCATATCCCAAAAACAGCTGAAAACCACATTAAACCACGTCAAATAGCCTTAAAAGACTCGCCATAGCAAAGAAAGTTGCAAAAAGTGCCACGAACGGCATAAGTTTACATTTTGAAAAAAATGGCCGAAAATGCAAAGGCTATAGTATGGCAAAAATGTCAAAAATGGCATATCCCAAAAACAGCTGAAAACCACATTAAACCGACGTCAAATAGCCTTAAAAGACTCGCCATAGCAAAGAAAGTTGCAAAAAGTGCCACGAACGGCATAAGTTTACATTTTGAAAAAATGGCCGAAAATGCAAAGGCTATAGTATGGCAAAATGTCAAAAAATGGCATATCCAAAAACAGCTGAAAACCACATTAAACCACGTCAAATAGCCTTAAAAGACTCGCCATAGCAAAGAAAGTTGCAAAAAAGTGCCACGAACGGCATAAGTTTACATTTTGAAAAAAAATGGCCGAAAATGCAAAGGCTATAGTATGGCAAAAATGTCAAAAATGGCATATCCAAAAACAGCTGAAAACCACATTAAACCACGTCAAATAGCCTTAAAAGACTCGCCATAGCAAAGAAAGTTGCAAAAAGTGCCACGAGCAGCATAAGTTTACATTTTGAAAAAATGGCCGAAAATGCAAAGGCTATAGTATGGCAAAAATGTCAAAAATGGCATATCCCAAAAACAGCTGAAAACCACATTAAACCGACGTCAAATAGCCTTAAAAGACTCGCCATAGCAAAGAAAGTTGCAAAAAGTGCCACGAACGGCATAAGTTTACATTTTGAAAAAATGGCGAAAATGCAAAGGCTATAGTATGGCAAAAATGTCAAAAATGGCATATCCCAAAAACAGCTGAAAACCACATTAAACCACGTCAAATAGCCTTAAAAGACTCGCCATAGCAAAGAAAGTTGCAAAAAAGTGCCACGAACGGCATAAGTTTACATTTTGAAAAAAAATGGCGAAAATGCAAAGGCTATAGTATGGCAAAAATGTCAAAAATGGCATATCCAAAAACAGCTGAAAACCACATTAAACCACGTCAAATAGCCTTAAAAGACTCGCCATAGCAAAGAAAGTTGCAAAAAGTGCCACGAGCGGCATAAGTTTACATTTTGAAAAAATGGCCGAAAATGCAAAGGCTATAGTATGGCAAAAATGTCAAAAAATGGCATATCCCAAAAACAGCTGAAAACCACATTAAACCACGTCAAATAGCCTTAAAAGACTACGCCATAGCAAAGAAAGTTGCAAAAAAGTGCCACGAGCGGCATAAGTTTACATTTTGAAAAAAAATGGCCGAAAATGCAAAGGCTATAGTATGGCAAAAATGTCAAAAATGGCATATCCCAAAAACAGCTGAAAACCACATTAAACCGACGTCAAATAGCCTTAAAAGACTACGCCATAGCAAAGAAAGTTGCAAAAAGTGCCACGAGCGGCATAAGTTTACATTTGAAAAAAATGGCCGAAAATGCAAAGGCTATAGTATGGCAAAATGTCAAAAAATGGCATATCCAAAAACAGCTGAAAACCACATTAAACCACGTCAAATAGCCTTAAAAGACTACGCCATAGCAAAGAAAGTTGCAAAAAGTGCCACGAACGGCATAAGTTTACATTTTGAAAAAAATGGCCGAAAATGCAAAGGCTATAGTATGGCAAAATGTCAAAAATGGCATATCCCAAAAACAGCTGAAAACCACATTAAACCGACGTCAAATAGCCTTAAAAGACTCGCCATAGCAAAGAAAGTTGCAAAAAAGTGCCACGAGCGGCATAAGTTTACATTTTGAAAAAATGGCCGAAAATGCAAAGGCTATAGTATGGCAAAAATGTCAAAAAATGGCATATCCAAAAACAGCTGAAAACCACATTAAACCACGTCAAATAGCCTTAAAAGACTCGCCATAGCAAAGAAAGTTGCAAAAAGTGCCACGAGCGGCATAAGTTTACATTTTGAAAAAAAATGGCCGAAAATGCAAAGGCTATAGTATGGCAAAAATGTCAAAAAATGGCATATCCAAAAACAGCTGAAAACCACATTAAACCGACGTCAAATAGCCTTAAAAGACTACGCCATAGCAAAGAAAGTTGCAAAAAGTGCCACGAACGGCATAAGTTTACATTTTGAAAAAAAAATGGCCGAAAATGCAAAGGCTATAGTATGGCAAAAATGTCAAAAATGGCATATCCCAAAAACAGCTGAAAACCACATTAAACCACGTCAAATAGCCTTAAAAGACTACGCCATAGCAAAGAAAGTTGCAAAAAGTGCCACGAGCGGCAAAAGTTTACATTTTGAAAAAAAATGGCCGAAAATGCAAGGCTATAGTATGGCAAAAATGTCAAAAATGGCATATCCCAAAAACAGCTGAAAACCACATTAAACCACGTCAAATAGCCTTAAAAGACTCGCCATAGCAAAGAAAGTTGCAAAAAGTGCCACGAACGGCATAAGTTTACATTTTGAAAAAATGGCGAAAATGCAAAGGCTATAGTATGGCAAAAATGTCAAAAAATGGCATATCCAAAAACAGCTGAAAACCACATTAAACCACGTCAAATAGCCTTAAAAAGACTCGCCATAGCAAAGAAAGTTGCAAAAAGTGCCACGAGCGGCATAAGTTTACATTTTGAAAAAAAATGGCCGAAAATGCAAAGGCTATAGTATGGCAAAAATGTCAAAAATGGCATATCCCAAAAACAGCTGAAAACCACATTAAACCGACGTCAAATAGCCTTAAAAGACTCGCCATAGCAAAGAAAGTTGCAAAAAAGTGCCACGAGCGGCATAAGTTTACATTTTGAAAAAAAATGGCCGAAAATGCAAAGGCTATAGTATGGCAAAAATGTCAAAAATGGCATATCCAAAAACAGCTGAAAACCACATTAAACCGACGTCAAATAGCCTTAAAAGACTCGCCATAGCAAAGAAAGTTGCAAAAAGTGCCACGAGCGGCATAAGTTTACATTTTGAAAAAAATGGCCGAAAATGCAAAGGCTATAGTATGGCAAAAATGTCAAAAATGGCATATCCCAAAAACAGCTGAAAACCACATTAAACCACGTCAAATAGCCTTAAAAGACTCGCCATAGCAAAGAAAGTTGCAAAAAGTGCCACGAGCGGCATAAGTTTACATTTGAAAAAAATGGCCGAAAATGCAAAGGCTATAGTATGGCAAAAATGTCAAAAATGGCATATCCCAAAAACAGCTGAAAACCACATTAAACCGACGTCAAATAGCCTTAAAAGACTACGCCATAGCAAAGAAAGTTGCAAAAAAGTGCCACGAGCGGCATAAGTTTACATTTTGAAAAAAAAATGGCGAAAATGCAAAGGCTATAGTATGGCAAAAATGTCAAAAATGGCATATCCAAAAACAGCTGAAAACCACATTAAACCACGTCAAATAGCCTTAAAAGACTCGCCATAGCAAAGAAAGTTGCAAAAAGTGCCACGAACGGCATAAGTTTACATTTTGAAAAAAATGGCCGAAAATGCAAAGGCTATAGTATGGCAAAAATGTCAAAAAATGGCATATCCAAAAACAGCTGAAAACCACATTAAACCGACGTCAAATAGCCTTAAAAGACTACGCCATAGCAAAGAAAGTTGCAAAAAGTGCCACGAGCGGCATAAGTTTACATTTTGAAAAAAATGGCGAAAATGCAAGGCTATAGTATGGCAAAAATGCCAAAAACTGGCATATCCCAAAAACAGCTGAAAACCACATTAAACCACGTCAAATAGCCTTAAAAGACTACGCCATAGCAAAGAAAGTTGCAAAAAGTGCCACGAACGGCATAAGTTTACATTTTGAAAAAATGGCCGAAAATGCAAAGGCTATAGTATGGCAAAAATGTCAAAAAATGGCATATCCAAAAACAGCTGAAAACCACATTAAACCACGTCAAATAGCCTTAAAAGACTCGCCATAGCAAAGAAAGTTGCAAAAAGTGCCACGAGCGGCATAAGTTTACATTTTGAAAAAAATGGCCGAAAATGCAAAGGCTATAGTATTGCAAAAATGCCAAACAAGGGCATATCCCAAAAACAGCTGAAAACCACATTAAACCACGTCAAATAGCCTTAAAAGACTCGCCATAGCAAAGAAAGTTGCAAAAAAGTGCCACGAGCGGCATAAGTTTACATTTTGAAAAAAAATGGCCGAAAATGCAAGGCTATAGTATGGCAAAATGTCAAAAATGGCATATCCCAAAACAGCTGAAAACCACATTAAACCACGTCAAATAGCCTTAAAAGACTACGCCATAGCAAAGAAAGTTGCAAAAAGTGCCACGAACGGCATAAGTTTACATTTTGAAAAAAAAATGGCGAAAATGCAAAGGCTATAGTATGGCAAAATGTCAAAAAATGGCATATCCCAAAAACAGCTGAAAACCACATTAAACCGATCAAATAGCCTTAAAAGACTCGCCATAGCAAAGAAAGTTGCAAAAAGTGCCACGAGCGGCATAAGTTTACATTTTGAAAAAAAATGGCCGAAAATGCAAAGGCTATAGTATGGCAAAAATGTCAAAAATGGCATATCCCAAAACAGCTGAAAACCACATTAAACCACGTCAAATAGCCTTAAAAGACTACGCCATAGCAAAGAAAGTTGCAAAAAGTGCCACGAGCAGCATAAGTTTACATTTTGAAAAAAATGGCCGAAAATGCAAAGGCTATAGTATGGCAAAAATGTCAAAAATGGCATATCCCAAAAACAGCTGAAAACCACATTAAACCACGTCAAATAGCCTTAAAAGACTACGCCATAGCAAAGAAAGTTGCAAAAAGTGCCACGAACGGCATAAGTTTACATTTTGAAAAAAATGGCGAAAATGCAAAGGCTATAGTATGGCAAAATGTCAAAAAATGGCATATCCAAAACAGCTGAAAACCACATTAAACCGACGTCAAATAGCCTTAAAAGACTCGCCATAGCAAAGAAAGTTGCAAAAAGTGCCACACGAGCGGCATAAGTTTACATTTTGAAAAAAAAATGGCCGAAAATGCAAAGGCTATAGTATGGCAAAAATGTCAAAAAATGGCATATCCCAAAAACAGCTGAAAACCACATTAAACCACGTCAAATAGCCTTAAAAGACTACGCCATAGCAAAGAAAGTTGCAAAAAGTGCCACGAGCGGCATAAGTTTACATTTTGAAAAAAATGGCCGAAAATGCAAAGGCTATAGTATGGCAAAAATGTCAAAAATGGCATATCCAAAAACAGCTGAAAACCACATTAAACCACGTCAAATAGCCTTAAAAGACTCGCCATAGCAAAGAAAGTTGCAAAAAGTGCCACGAACGGCATAAGTTTACATTTTGAAAAAAAATGGCGAAAATGCAAAGGCTATAGTATGGCAAAAATGTCAAAAATGGCATATCCAAAAACAGCTGAAAACCACATTAAACCACGTCAAATAGCCTTAAAAGACTCGCCATAGCAAAGAAAGTTGCAAAAAGTGCCACGAGCGGCATAAGTTTACATTTTGAAAAAATGGCCGAAAATGCAAAGGCTATAGTATGGCAAAAATGTCAAAAATGGCATATCCCAAAAACAGCTGAAAACCACATTAAACCACGTCAAATAGCCTTAAAAGACTCGCCATAGCAAAGAAAGTTGCAAAAAGTGCCACGAGCGGCATAAGTTTACATTTTGAAAAAATGGCCGAAAATGCAAAGGCTATAGTATGGCAAAAATGTCAAAAATGGCATATCCAAAAACAGCTGAAAACCACATTAAACCGACGTCAAATAGCCTTAAAAGACTACGCCATAGCAAAGAAAGTTGCAAAAAAGTGCCACGAGCAGCATAAGTTTACATTTTGAAAAAAAAATGGCGAAAATGCAAAGGCTATAGTATGGCAAAAATGTCAAAAATGGCATATCCCAAAAACAGCTGAAAACCACATTAAACCGACGTCAAATAGCCTTAAAAGACTCGCCATAGCAAAGAAAGTTGCAAAAAAGTGCCACGAACGGCATAAGTTTACATTTTGAAAAAAATGGCCGAAAATGCAAAGGCTATAGTATGGCAAAAATGTCAAAAATGGCATATCCAAAAACAGCTGAAAACCACATTAAACCACGTCAAATAGCCTTAAAAGACTCGCCATAGCAAAGAAAGTTGCAAAAAGTGCCACGAACGGCATAAGTTTACATTTTGAAAAAAATGGCGAAAATGCAAAGGCTATAGTATGGCAAAAATGTCAAAAAATGGCATATCCCAAAAACAGCTGAAAACCACATTAAACCACGTCAAATAGCCTTAAAAGACTACGCCATAGCAAAGAAAGTTGCAAAAAAGTGCCACGAACGGCATAAGTTTACATTTTGAAAAAAATGGCCGAAAATGCAAAGGCTATAGTATGGCAAAAATGTCAAAAATGGCATATCCAAAAACAGCTGAAAACCACATTAAACCACGATCAAATAGCCTTAAAAGACTCGCCATAGCAAAGAAAGTTGCAAAAAGTGCCACGAACGGCATAAGTTTACATTTTGAAAAAAATGGCCGAAAATGCAAGGCTATAGTATGGCAAAAATGTCAAAAATGGCATATCCAAAAACAGCTGAAAACCACATTAAACCACGTCAAATAGCCTTAAAAGACTCGCCATAGCAAAGAAAGTTGCAAAAAGTGCCACGAGCGGCATAAGTTTACATTTTGAAAAAAAATGGCCGAAAATGCAAAGGCTATAGTATGGCAAAAATGTCAAAAATGGCATATCCAAAAACAGCTGAAAACCACATTAAACCACGTCAAATAGCCTTAAAAGACTCGCCATAGCAAAGAAAGTTGCAAAAAGTGCCACGAGCGGCATAAGTTTACATTTGAAAAAAATGGCCGAAAATGCAAAGGCTATAGTATGGCAAAAATGTCAAAAATGGCATATCCCAAAAACAGCTGAAAACCACATTAAACCGATCAAATAGCCTTAAAAGACTCGCCATAGCAAAGAAAGTTGCAAAAAGTGCCACGAGCGGCATAAGTTTACATTTTGAAAAAAAAATGGCCGAAAATGCAAAGGCTATAGTATGGCAAAAATGTCAAAAATGGCATATCCCAAAAACAGCTGAAAACCACATTAAACCACGTCAAATAGCCTTAAAAGACTCGCCATAGCAAAGAAAGTTGCAAAAAGTGCCACGAACGGCATAAGTTTACATTTTGAAAAAAATGGCCGAAAATGCAAGGCTATAGTATGGCAAAATGTCAAAAATGGCATATCCCAAAAACAGCTGAAAACCACATTAAACCACGTCAAATAGCCTTAAAAGACTCGCCATAGCAAAGAAAGTTGCAAAAAGTGCCACGAACGGCATAAGTTTACATTTTGAAAAAAATGGCCGAAAATGCAAAGGCTATAGTATGGCAAAAATGTCAAAAATGGCATATCCCAAAACAGCTGAAAACCACATTAAACCACGTCAAATAGCCTTAAAAGACTCGCCATAGCAAAGAAAGTTGCAAAAAGTGCCACGAGCGGCATAAGTTTACATTTTGAAAAAAATGGCCGAAAATGCAAGGCTATAGTGTGTCAATAATGTCAAAAAATGGCATATCCCAATACCAGCTGAAAACCACATTAAACCACGTCAAATAGCCTTAAAAGACTACGCCATAGCAAAGAAAGTTGCAAAAAGTGCCACGAGCAGCATAAGTTTACATTTTGAAAAAAATGGCCGAAAATGCAAGGCTATAGTATGGCAAAAATGTCAAAAAATGGCATATCCAAAAACAGCTGAAAACCACATTAAACCGACGTCAAATAGCCTTAAAAGACTCGCCATAGCAAAGAAAGTTGCAAAAAAGTGCCACGAACGGCATAAGTTTACATTTTGAAAAAAATGGCCGAAAATGCAAAGGCTATAGTATGGCAAAATGTCAAAAATGGCATATCCAAAAACAGCTGAAAACCACATTAAACCACGTCAAATAGCCTTAAAAGACTACGCCATAGCAAAGAAAGTTGCAAAAAGTGCCACGAGCGGCATAAGTTTACATTTTGAAAAAAAATGGCCGAAAATGCAAAGGCTATAGTATGGCAAAAATGTCAAAAATGGCATATCCAAAAACAGCTGAAAACCACATTAAACCGACGTCAAATAGCCTTAAAAGACTACGCCATAGCAAAGAAAGTTGCAAAAAGTGCCACGAACGGCATAAGTTTACATTTTGAAAAAAAAATGGCGAAAATGCAAGGCTATAGTATGGCAAAAATGTCAAAAATGGCATATCCCAAAAACAGCTGAAAACCACATTAAACCACGTCAAATAGCCTTAAAAGACTCGCCATAGCAAAGAAAGTTGCAAAAAGTGCCACGAACGGCATAAGTTTACATTTGAAAAAAATGGCCGAAAATGCAAAGGCTATAGTATGGCAAAAATGTCAAAAATGGCATATCCAAAAACAGCTGAAAACCACATTAAACCACGTCAAATAGCCTTAAAAGACTCGCCATAGCAAAGAAAGTTGCAAAAAAGTGCCACGAGCGGCATAAGTTTACATTTTGAAAAAAATGGCGAAAATGCAAAGGCTATAGTATGGCAAAAATGTCAAAAATGGCATATCCCAAAAACAGCTGAAAACCACATTAAACCACGTCAAATAGCCTTAAAAGACTACGCCATAGCAAAGAAAGTTGCAAAAAGTGCCACGAGCGGCATAAGTTTACATTTTGAAAAAATGGCCGAAAATGCAAAGGCTATAGTATGGCAAAAATGTCAAAAATGGCATATCCCAAAACAGCTGAAAACCACATTAAACCGACGTCAAATAGCCTTAAAAGACTACGCCATAGCAAAGAAAGTTGCAAAAAGTGCCACGAACGGCATAAGTTTACATTTTGAAAAAAATGGCCGAAAATGCAAAGGCTATAGTATGGCAAAAATGTCAAAAATGGCATATCCAAAAACAGCTGAAAACCACATTAAACCACGTCAAATAGCCTTAAAAGACTACGCCATAGCAAAGAAAGTTGCAAAAAAGTGCCACGAGCGGCATAAGTTTACATTTGAAAAAAATGGCCGAAAATGCAAAGGCTATAGTATGGCAAAAATGTCAAAAATGGCATATCCCAAAAACAGCTGAAAACCACATTAAACCACGTCAAATAGCCTTAAAAGACTCGCCATAGCAAAGAAAGTTGCAAAAAGTGCCACGAACGGCATAAGTTTACATTTTGAAAAAAATGGCCGAAAATGCAAAGGCTATAGTATGGCAAAAATGTCAAAAAATGGCATATCCCAAAAACAGCTGAAAACCACATTAAACCACGTCAAATAGCCTTAAAAGACTCGCCATAGCAAAGAAAGTTGCAAAAAGTGCCACGAACGGCATAAGTTTACATTTTGAAAAAAATGGCCGAAAATGCAAGGCTATAGTATGGCAAAATGTTCAAAAAATGGCATATCCAAAAACAGCTGAAAACCACATTAAACCACGTCAAATAGCCTTAAAAGACTCGCCATAGCAAAGAAAGTTGCAAAAAGTGCCACGAACGGCATAAGTTTACATTTTGAAAAAATGGCCGAAAATGCAAAGGCTATAGTATGGCAAAAATGTCAAAAAATGGCATATCCAAAAACAGCTGAAAACCACATTAAACCACGTCAAATAGCCTTAAAAGACTACGCCATAGCAAAGAAAGTTGCAAAAAAGTGCCACGAGCGGCATAAGTTTACATTTGAAAAAAAATGGCCGAAAATGCAAAGGCTATAGTATGGCAAAATGTCAAAAAATGGCATATCCCAAAAACAGCTGAAAACCACATTAAACCACGTCAAATAGCCTTAAAAGACTACGCCATAGCAAAGAAAGTTGCAAAAAGTGCCACGAGCGGCATAAGTTTACATTTTGAAAAAAATGGCCGAAAATGCAAGGCTATAGTATGGCAAAAATGTCAAAAAATGGCATATCCCAAAAACAGCTGAAAACCACATTAAACCACGTCAAATAGCCTTAAAAGACTCGCCATAGCAAAGAAAGTTGCAAAAAGTGCCACGAGCGGCATAAGTTTACATTTTGAAAAAAAATGGCCGAAAATGCAAGGCTATAGTATGGCAAAAATGTCAAAAATGGCATATCCAAAAACAGCTGAAAACCACATTAAACCACGTCAAATAGCCTTAAAAGACTCGCCATAGCAAAGAAAGTTGCAAAAAGTGCCACGAACGGCATAAGTTTACATTTTGAAAAAAAATGGCCGAAAATGCAAGGCTATAGTATGGCAAAAATGTCAAAAATGGCATATCCAAAAACAGCTGAAAACCACATTAAACCACGTCAAATAGCCTTAAAAGACTACGCCATAGCAAAGAAAGTTGCAAAAAGTGCCACGAGCGGCATAAGTTTACATTTTGAAAAAAATGGCGAAAATGCAAGGCTATAGTATGGCAAAAATGTCAAAAATGGCATATCCCAAAAACAGCTGAAAACCACATTAAACCACGTCAAATAGCCTTAAAAGACTCGCCATAGCAAAGAAAGTTGCAAAAAGTGCCACGAACGGCATAAGTTTACATTTTGAAAAAATGGCCGAAAATGCAAAGGCTATAGTATGGCAAAATGTCAAAAATGGCATATCCCAAAAACAGCTGAAAACCACATTAAACCACGTCAAATAGCCTTAAAAGACTCGCCATAGCAAAGAAAGTTGCAAAAAGTGCCACGAGCGGCATAAGTTTACATTTTGAAAAAAATGGCCGAAAATGCAAAGGCTATAGTATGGCAAAATGTCAAAAAATGGCATATCAAAAAAACAGCTGAAAACCACATTAAACCACGTCAAATAGCCTTAAAAGACTCGCCATAGCAAAGAAAGTTGCAAAAAGTGCCACGAACGGCATAAGTTTACATTTTGAAAAAAAATGGCCGAAAATGCAAAGGCTATAGTATGGCAAAAATGTCAAAAAATGGCATATCCAAAAACAGCTGAAAACCACATTAAACCACGTCAAATAGCCTTAAAAGACTACGCCATAGCAAAGAAAGTTGCAAAAGTGCCACGAACGGCATAAGTTTACATTTTGAAAAAATGGCCGAAAATGCAAGGCTATAGTATGGCAAAATGTCAAAAAATGGCATATCCAAAAACAGCTGAAAACCACATTAAACCACGTCAAATAGCCTAAAAAGACTCGCCATAACAAAGAAAGTTGCAAAAAGTGCCACGAACGGCATAAGTTTACATTTTGAAAAAAATGGCCGAAAATGCAAAGGCTATAGTATGGCAAAATGTCAAAAATGGCATATCCCAAAAACAGCTGAAAACCACATTAAACCACGTCAAATAGCCTTAAAAGACTACGCCATAGCAAAGAAAGTTGCAAAAAGTGCCACGAACGGCATAAGTTTACATTTTGAAAAAATGGCCGAAAATGCAAGGCTATAGTATGGCAAAAATGTCAAAAAAAGGCATATCACAAAAACAGCTGGAAAACACATTAAACCACGTCAAATAGCCTTAAAAGACTCGCCATAGCAAAGAAACTTGCAAAAGTGCCACGAACGGCATAAGTTTACATTTTGAAAAAAATGGCCGAAAATGCAAAGGCTATAGTATGGCAAAATGTCAAAAATGGCATATCCCAAAAACAGCTGAAAACCACATTAAACCACGTCAAATAGCCTTAAAAGACTCGCCATAGCAAAGAAAGTTGCAAAAAAGTGCCACGAACGGCATAAGTTTACATTTTGAAAAAAATGGCCGAAAATGCAAAGGCTATAGTATGGCAAAAATGTCAAAAATGGCATATCCAAAAACAGCTGAAAACCACATTAAACCACGTCAAATAGCCTTAAAAGACTCGCCATAGCAAAGAAAGTTGCAAAAAGTGCCACGAACGGCATAAGTTTACATTTTGAAAAAAATGGCCGAAAATGCAAGGCTATAGTATGGCAAAAACGTCAAAAAATGGCATATCCCAAAAACAGCTGAAAACCACATTAAACCACGTCAAATAGCCTTAAAAGACTCGCCATAGCAAAGAAAGTTGCAAAAAGTGCCACGAACGGCATAAGTTTACATTTTGAAAAAAATGGCCGAAAATGCAAGGCTATAGTATGGCAAAATGTCAAAAATGGCATATCCAAAAACAGCTGAAAACCACATTAAACCACGTCAAATAGCCTTAAAAGACTCGCCATAGCAAAGAAAGTTGCAAAAAGTGCCACGAACAGCACAAGTTTACATTTTGAAAAAATGGCCGAAAATGCAAAGGCTATAGTATGGCAAAAATGTCAAAAATGGCATATCCCAAAAACAGCTGAAAACCACATTAAACCACGTCAAATAGCCTTAAAAGACTCGCCATAGCAAAGAAAGTTGCAAAAAAGTGCCACGAACGGCATAAGTTTACATTTTGAAAAAATGGCCGAAAATGCAAGGCTATAGTATGGCAAAAATGTCAAAAATGGCATATCCCAAAAACAGCTGAAAACCACATTAAACCACGTCAAATAGCCTTAAAAGACTCGCCATAGCAAAGAAAGTTGAAAAAAGTGCCACGAGCAGCATAAGTTTACATTTTGAAAAAAATGGCGAAAATGCAAAGGCTATAGTATGGCAAAATGTCAAAAAATGGCATATCCAAAAACAGCTGAAAACCACATTAAACCACGTCAAATAGCCTTAAAAGACTCGCCATAGCAAAGAAAGTTGCAAAAAGTGCCACGAACGGCATAAGTTTACATTTTGAAAAAATGGCCGAAAATGCAAAGGCTATAGTATGGCAAAATGTCAAAGAATTGCATATCCCAAAAACAGCTGAAAACCACATTAAACCACGTCAAATAGCCTTAAAAGACTCGCCATAGCAAAGAAAGTTGCAAAAAGTGCCACGAACGGCATAAGTTTACATTTTGAAAAAAAATGGCCGAAAATGCAAGGCTATAGTGTGGCAAAAATGTCAAAAAATGGCATATCCCAAAAACAGCTGAAAACCACATTAAACCACGTCAAATAGCCTTAAAAGACTCGCCATAGCAAAGAAAGTTGCAAAAAGTGCCACGAACGGCATAAGTTTACATTTTGAAAAAAAATGGCCGAAAATGCAAGGCTATAGTATGGCAAAAATGTCAAAAATGGCATATCCCAAAAACAGCTGAAAACCACATTAAACCACGTCAAATAGCCTTAAAAGACTCGCCATAGCAAAGAAAGTTGCAAAAAGTGCCACGAACGGCATAAGTTTACATTTTGAAAAAAAATGGCCGAAAATGCAAGGCTATAGTATGGCAAAAATGTTCAGAAATGGCATATCCCAAAAACAGCTGAAAACCACATTAAACCACGTCAAATAGCCTTAAAAGACTACGCCATAGCAAAGAAAGTTGCAAAAAGTGCCACGAACGGCATAAGTTTACATTTTGAAAAAAAAATGGCGAAAATGCAAGGCTATAGTATGGCAAAATGTCAAAAATGGCATATCCCAAAAACAGCTGAAAACCACATTAAACCACGTCAAATAGCCTTAAAAGACTCGCCATAGCAAAGAAAGTTGCAAAAAGTGCCACGAACGGCATAAGTTTACATTTTGAAAAAAAATGGCCGAAAATGCAAGGCTATAGTATGGCAAAAATGTCAAAAAATGGCATATCCCAAAAACAGCTGAAAACCACATTAAACCACGTCAAATAGCCTTAAAAGACTCGCCATAGCAAAGAAAGTTGCAAAAAGTGCCACGAACGGCATAAGTTTACATTTTGAAAAAAATGGCGAAAATGCAAGGCTATAGTATGGCAAAAATGTCAAAAAATGGCATATCCCAAAAACAGCTGAAAACCACATTAAACCACGTCAAATAGCCTTAAAAGACTCGCCATAGCAAAGAAAGTTGCAAAAAGTGCCACGAACGGCATAAGTTTACATTTTGAAAAAAAATGGCCGAAAATGCAAGGCTATAGTATGGCAAAATGTCAAAAATGGCATATCCAAAAACAGCTGAAAACCACATTAAACCGACGTCAAATAGCCTTAAAAGACTACGCCATAGCAAAGAAAGTTGCAAAAAGTGCCACGAACGGCATAAGTTTACATTTGAAAAAAATGACCGAAAATGCAAGGCTATAGTATGGCAAAAATGTCAAAAAATGGCATATCCCAAAAACAGCTGAAAACCACATTAAACCACGTCAAATAGCCTTAAAAGACTCGCCATAGCAAAGAAAGTTGCAAAAAGTGCCACGAGCGGCATAAGTTTACATTTTGAAAAAATGGCAGAAAATGCAAGGCTATAGTATGGCAAAAATGGCAAAAAATGGCATATCCCAAAAACAGCTGAAAACCACATTAAACCACGTCAAATAGCCTTAAAAGACTCGCCATAGCAAAGAAAGTTGCAAAAAGTGCCACGAACGGCATAAGTTTACATTTTGAAAAAAATGGCCGAAAATGCAAAGGCTATAGTATGGCAAAATGTCAAAAATGGCATATCCCAAAAACAGCTGAAAACCACATTAAACCACGTCAAATAGCCTTAAAAGACTCGCCATAGCAAAGAAAGTTGCAAAAAGTGCCACGAACGGCATAAGTTTACATTTTGAAAAAAATGGCGAAAATGCAAAGGCTATAGTATGGCAAAAATGTCAAAAAATGGCATATCCAAAAACAGCTGAAAACCACATTAAACCACGTCAAATAGCCTTAAAAGACTCGCCATAGCAAAGAAAGTTGCAAAAAGTGCCACGAACGGCATAAGTTTACATTTTGAAAAAAATGGCGAAAATGCAAGGCTATAGTATGGCAAAATGTCAAAAATGGCATATCCAAAAACAGCTGAAAACCACATTAAACCACGTCAAATAGCCTTAAAAGACTCGCCATAGCAAAGAAAGTTGCAAAAAGTGCCACGAGCGGCATAAGTTTACATTTTGAAAAAAATGGCCGAAAATGCAAGGCTATAGTATGGCAAAATGTCAAAAAATGGCATATCCAAAAACAGCTGAAAACCACATTAAACCACGTCAAATAGCCTTAAAAGACTCGCCATAGCAAAGAAAGTTGCAAAAAAGTGCCATGAACGGCATAAGTTTACATTTTGAAAAAATGGCCGAAAATGCAAGGCTATAGTATGGCAAAATGTCAAAAATGGCATATCCAAAAACAGCTGAAAACCACATTAAACCACGTCAAATAGCCTTAAAAGACTCGCCATAGCAAAGAAAGTTGCAAAAAGTGCCACGAACGGCATAAGTTTACATTTTGAAAAAAATGGCCGAAAATGCAAGGCTATAGTATGGCAAAATGTCAAAAAATGGCATATCCCAAAAACAGCTGAAAACCACATTAAACCACGTCAAATAGCCTTAAAAGACTCGCCATAGCAAAGAAAGTTGCAAAAAAGTGCCACGAACGGCATAAGTTTACATTTTGAAAAAATGGCCGAAAATGCAAGGCTATAGTATGGCAAAAATGTCAAAAATGGCATATCCCAAAAACAGCTGAAAACCACATTAAACCACGTCAAATAGCCTTAAAAGACTCGCCATAGCAAAGAAAGTTGCAAAAAAGTGCCACGAACGGCATAAGTTTACATTTTGAAAAAAAATGGCCGAAAATGCAAGGCTATAGTATGGCAAAAATGTCAAAAAATGGCATATCCCAAAAACAGCTGAAAACCACATTAAACCACGTCAAATAGCCTTAAAAGACTCGCCATAGCAAAGAAAGTTGCAAAAAGTGCCACGAACGGCATAAGTTTACATTTTGAAAAAAATGGCCGAAAATGCAAAGGCTATAGTATGGCAAAAATGTCAAAAATGGCATATCCCAAAAACAGCTGAAAACCACATTAAACCACGTCAAATAGCCTTAAAAAGACTCGCCATAGCAAAGAAAGTTGCAAAAAGTGCCACGAACGGCATAAGTTTACATTTTGAAAAAATGGCCGAAAATGCAAAGGCTATAGTATGGCAAAATGTCAAAAATGGCATATCCCAAAAACAGCTGAAAACCACATTAAACCACGTCAAATAGCCTTAAAAGACTACGCCATAGCAAAGAAAGTTGCAAAAAGTGCCACGAACGGCATAAGTTTACATTTTGAAAAAATGGCCGAAAATGCAAAGGCTATAGTATGGCAAAAATGTCAAAAAATGGCATATCCCAAAAACAGCTGAAAACCACATTAAACCACGTCAAATAGCCTTAAAAGACTCGCCATAGCAAAGAAAGTTGCAAAAAGTGCCACGAACGGCATAAGTTTACATTTTGAAAAAAAATGGCCGAAAATGCAAGGCTATAGTATGGCAAAAATGTCAAAAAATGGCATATCACAAAAACAGCTGAAAACCACATTAAACCACGTCAAATAGCCTTAAAAGACTCGCCATAGCAAAGAAAGTTGCAAAAAGTGCCACGAACGGCATAAGTTTACATTTTGAAAAAAATGGCCGAAAATGCAAGGCTATAGTATGGCAAAATGTCAAAAATGGCATATCCAAAAACAGCTGAAAACCACATTAAACCACGTCAAATAGCCTTAAAAGACTCGCCATAGCAAAGAAAGTTGCAAAAAGTGCCACGAACGGCATAAGTTTACATTTTGAAAAAAATGGCCGAAAATGCAAAGGCTATAGTATGGCAAAATGTCAAAAATGGCATATCCAAAAACAGCTGAAAACCACATTAAACCACGTCAAATAGCCTTAAAAGACTACGCCATAGCAAAGAAAGTTGCAAAAAAGTGCCACGAACGGCATAAGTTTACATTTTGAAAAAATGGCCGAAAATGCAAAGGCTATAGTATGGCAAAAATGTCAAAAATGGCATATCCAAAAACAGCTGAAAACCACATTAAACCACGTCAAATAGCCTTAAAAGACTCGCCATAGCAAAGAAAGTTGCAAAAAAGTGCCACGAACGGCATAAGTTTACATTTTGAAAAAATGGCCGAAAATGCAAAGGCTATAGTATGGCAAAAATGTCAAAAATGGCATATCCAAAAACAGCTGAAAACCACATTAAACCACGTCAAATAGCCTTAAAAGACTACGCCATAGCAAAGAAAGTTGCAAAAAGTGCCACGAACGGCATAAGTTTACATTTTGAAAAAAATGGCCGAAAATGCAAGGCTATAGTATGGCAAAATGTCAAAAAATGGCATATCCCAAAAACAGCTGAAAACCACATTAAACCACGTCAAATAGCCTTAAAAGACTCGCCATAGCAAAGAAAGTTGCAAAAAGTGCCACGAACGGCATAAGTTTACATTTTGAAAAAATGGCCGAAAATGCAAAGGCTATAGTATGGCAAAAATGTCAAAAATGGCATATCCAAAAACAGCTGAAAACCACATTAAACCACGTCAAATAGCCTTAAAAGACTCGCCATAGCAAAGAAAAGTTGCAAAAAAGTGCCACGAACGGCATAAGTTTACATTTTGAAAAAATGGCCGAAAATGCAAGGCTATAGTATGGCAAAATGTCAAAAATGGCATATCCCAAAAACAGCTGAAAACCACATTAAACCACGTCAAATAGCCTTAAAAGACTCGCCATAGCAAAGAAAGTTGCAAAAAGTGCCACGAACGGCATAAGTTTACATTTTGAAAAAAATGGCCGAAAATGCAAAGGCTATAGTATGGCAAAATGTCAAAAAATGGCATATCCAAAAACAGCTGAAAACCACATTAAACCACGTCAAATAGCCTTAAAAGACTCGCCATAGCAAAGAAAGTTGCAAAAAGTGCCACGAACGGCATAAGTTTACATTTTGAAAAAAATGGCCGAAAATGCAAAGGCTATAGTATGGCAAAATGTCAAAAATGGCATATCCAAAAACAGCTGAAAACCACATTAAACCACGTCAAATAGCCTTAAAAGACTCGCCATAGCAAAGAAAGTTGCAAAAAGTGCCACGAACGGCATAAGTTTACATTTTGAAAAAAAATGGCCGAAAATGCAAGGCTATAGTATGGCAAAATGTCAAAAATGGCATATCCCAAAAACAGCTGAAAACCACATTAAACCACGTCAAATAGCCTTAAAAGACTCGCCATAGCAAAGAAAGTTGCAAAAAGTGCCACGAACGGTATAAGTTTACATTTTGAAAAAAAATGGCCGAAAATGCAAGGCTATAGTATGGCAAAAATGTCAAAAATGGCATATCCAAAAACAGCTGAAAACCACATTAAACCACGTCAAATAGCCTTTAAAAGACTCGCCATAGCAAAGAAAGTTGCAAAAAGTGCCACGAACGGCATAAGTTTACATTTTGAAAAAAATGGCCGAAAATGCAAGGCTATAGTATGGCAAAATGTCAAAAATGGCATATCCAAAAACAGCTGAAAACCACATTAAACCACGTCAAATAGCCTTAAAAGACTCGCCATAGCAAAGAAAGTTGCAAAAAGTGCCACGAACGGCATAAGTTTACATTTTGAAAAAAATGGCGAAAATGCAAGGCTATAGTATGGCAAAAATGTCAAAAAATGGCATATCCCAAAAACAGCTGAAAACCACATTAAACCACGTCAAATAGCCTTAAAAGACTCGCCATAGCAAAGAAAGTTGCAAAAAGTGCCACGAACGGCATAAGTTTACATTTTGAAAAAAATGGCCGAAAATGCAAGGCTATAGTATGGCAAAAATGTCAAAAAATGGCATATCCAAAAACAGCTGAAAACCACATTAAACCACGTCAAATAGCCTTAAAAGACTCGCCATAGCAAAGAAAGTTGCAAAAAGTGCCACGAACGGCATAAGTTTACATTTTGAAAAAATGGCCGAAAATGCAAGGCTATAGTATGGCAAAATGTCAAAAATGGCATATCCCAAAAACAGCTGAAAACCACATTAAACCACGTCAAATAGCCTTAAAAGACTCGCCATAGCAAAGAAAGTTGCAAAAAGTGCCACGAACGGCATAAGTTTACATTTTGAAAAAATGGCCGAAAATGCAAAGGCTATAGTATGGCAAAAATGTCAAAAATGGCATATCCAAAAACAGCTGAAAACCACATTAAACCACGTCAAATAGCCTTAAAAGACTCGCCATAGCAAAGAAAGTTGCAAAAAGTGCCACGAACGGCATAAGTTTACATTTTGAAAAAATGGCGAAAATGCAAGGCTATAGTATGGCAAAAATGTCAAAAATGGCATATCCCAAAAACAGCTGAAAACCACATTAAACCACGTCAAATAGCCTTAAAAGACTCGCCATAGCAAAGAAAGTTGCAAAAGTGCCACGAACGGCATAAGTTTACATTTTGAAAAAAATGGCCGAAAATGCAAGGCTATAGTATGGCAAAATGTCAAAAATGGCATATCCAAAAACAGCTGAAAACCACATTAAACCACGTCAAATAGCCTTAAAAGACTCGCCATAGCAAAGAAAGTTGCAAAAAGTGCCACGAGCAGCATAAGTTTACATTTTGAAAAAATGGCCGAAAATGCAAAGGCTATAGTATGGCAAAAATGTCAAAAAATGGCATATCCCAAAACAGCTGAAAACCACATTAAACCACGTCAAATAGCCTTAAAAGACTCGCCATAGCAAAGAAAGTTGCAAAAGTGCCACGAACGGCATAAGTTTACATTTTGAAAAAATGGCGAAAATGCAAGGCTATAGTATGGCAAAATGTCAAAAATGGCATATCCAAAAACAGCTGAAAACCACATTAAACCACGTCAAATAGCCTTAAAAGACTCGCCATAGCAAAGAAAGTTGCAAAAAGTGCCACGAACGGCATAAGTTTACATTTTGAAAAAAATGGCCGAAAATGCAAGGCTATAGTATGGCAAAATGTCAAAAATGGCATATCCCAAAAACAGCTGAAAACCACATTAAACCACGTCAAATAGCCTTAAAAGACTCGCCATAGCAAAGAAAGTTGCAAAAAGTGCCACGAACGGCATAAGTTTACATTTTGAAAAAATGGCCGAAAATGCAAGGCTATAGTATGGCAAAATGTCAAAAATGGCATATCCCAAAAACAGCTGAAAACCACATTAAACCACGTCAAATAGCCTTAAAAGACTCGCCATAGCAAAGAAAGTTGCAAAAGTGCCACGAACGGCATAAGTTTACATTTTGAAAAAATGGCCGAAAATGCAAGGCTATAGTATGGCAAAATGTCAAAAAATGGCATATCCAAAAACAGCTGAAAACCACATTAAACCACGTCAAATAGCCTTAAAAGACTCGCCATAGCAAAGAAAGTTGCAAAAAGTGCCACGAACGGCATAAGTTTACATTTTGAAAAAAATGGCCGAAAATGCAAGGCTATAGTATGGCAAAAATGTCAAAAATGGCATATCCAAAAACAGCTGAAAACCACATTAAACCACGTCAAATAGCCTTAAAAGACTCGCCATAGCAAAGAAAGTTGCAAAAAGTGCCACGAACGGCATAAGTTTACATTTTGAAAAAAAATGGCCGAAAATGCAAGGCTATAGTATGGCAAAAATGTCAAAAAATGGCATATCCCAAAAACAGCTGAAAACCACATTAAACCACGTCAAATAGCCTTAAAAGACTCGCCATAGCAAAGAAAGTTGCAAAAAGTGCCACGAACGGCATAAGTTTACATTTTGAAAAAAAATGGCCGAAAATGCAAGGCTATAGTATGGCAAAAATGTCAAAAATGGCATATCCAAAAACAGCTGAAAACCACATTAAACCACGTCAAATAGCCTTAAAAGACTCGCCATAGCAAAGAAAGTTGCAAAAAGTGCCACGAACGGCATAAGTTTACATTTTGAAAAAAATGGCCGAAAATGCAAGGCTATAGTATGGCAAAATGTCAAAAAATGGCATATCCAAAAACAGCTGAAAACCACATTAAACCACGTCAAATAGCCTTAAAAGACTCGCCATAGCAAAGAAAGTTGCAAAAAGTGCCACGAACGGCATAAGTTTACATTTTGAAAAAAATGGCCGAAAATGCAAGGCTATAGTATGGCAAAATGTCAAAATGGCATATCCCAAAAACAGCTGAAAACCACATTAAACCACGTCAAATAGCCTTAAAAGACTCGCCATAGCAAAGAAAGTTGCAAAAAGTGCCACGAACGGCATAAGTTTACATTTTGAAAAAAAATGGCCGAAAATGCAAGGCTATAGTATGGCAAAAATGTCAAAAATGGCATATCCAAAAACAGCTGAAAACCACATTAAACCACGTCAAATAGCCTTAAAAGACTCGCCATAGCAAAGAAAGTTGCAAAAAGTGCCACGAACGGCATAAGTTTACATTTTGAAAAAAAATGGCCGAAAATGCAAGGCTATAGTATGGCAAAAATGTCAAAAATGGCATATCCCAAAAACAGCTGAAAACCACATTAAACCACGTCAAATAGCCTTTAAAAGACTCGCCATAGCAAAGAAAGTTGCAAAAAAGTGCCACGAACGGCATAAGTTTACATTTTGAAAAAATGGCCGAAAATGCAAAGGCTATAGTATGGCAAAAATGTCAAAAATGGCATATCCAAAAACAGCTGAAAACCACATTAAACCACGTCAAATAGCCTTAAAAGACTCGCCATAGCAAAGAAAGTTGCAAAAAGTGCCACGAACGGCATAAGTTTACATTTTGAAAAAAAATGGCCGAAAATGCAAGGCTATAGTATGGCAAAAATGTCAAAAATGGCATATCCAAAACAAAGCTGAAAACCACATTAAACCACGTCAAATAGCCTTAAAAGACTCGCCATAGCAAAGAAAGTTGCAAAAAGTGCCACGAACGGCATAAGTTTACATTTTGAAAAAAAATGGCCGAAAATGCAAGGCTATAGTATGGCAAAAATGTCAAAAAATGGCATATCCCAAAAACAGCTGAAAACCACATTAAACCACGTCAAATAGCCTTAAAAGACTCGCCATAGCAAAGAAAGTTGCAAAAAGTGCCACGAACGGCATAAGTTTACATTTTAAGAAAAAATGGCAGAAAATGCAAGGCTATAGTATGGCAAAATGTCAAAAATGGCATATCCAAAAACAGCTGAAAACCACATTAAACCACGTCAAATAGCCTTAAAAGACTCGCCATAGCAAAGAAAGTTGCAAAGAGTGCCACGAACGGCATAAGTGTACATTTTGAAAAAATGGCAGAAAATGCAAGGCTATAGTATGGCAAAAATGTCAAAACTGGCATATCCCAAAAACAGCTGAAAACCACATTAAACCACGTCAAATAGCCTTAAAAGACTCGCCATAGCAAAGAAAGTTGCAAAAAGTGCCACGAACGGCATAAGTTTACATTTTGAAAAAATGGCCGAAAATGCAAGGCTATAGTATGGCAAAAATGTCAAAAAATGGCATATCCCAAAAACAGCTGAAAACCACATTAAACCACGTCAAATAGCCTTAAAAGACTCGCCATAGCAAAGAAAGTTGCAAAAAGTGCCACGAACGGCATAAGTTTACATTTTGAAAAAATGGCCGAAAATGCAAGGCTATAGTATGGCAAAAATGTCAAAAATGGCATATCCCAAAAACAGCTGAAAACCACATTAAACCACGTCAAATAGCCTTAAAAGACTCGCCATAGCAAAGAAAGTTGCAAAAAGTGCCATGAACGGCATAAGTTTACATTTTGAAAAAAAATGGCCGAAAATGCAAGGCTATAGTATGGCAAAAATGTCAAAAACTGGCATATCCAAAAACAGCTGAAAACCACATTAAACCACGTCAAATAGCCTTAAAAGACTCGCCATAGCAAAGAAAGTTGCAAAAAGTGCCACGAACGGCATAAGTTTACATTTTGAAAAAAATGGCCGAAAATGCAAGGCTATAGTATGGCAAAATGTCAAAAAATGGCATATCCCAAAACAGCTGAAAACCACATTAAACCACGTCAAATAGCCTTAAAAGACTCGCCATAGCAAAGAAAGTTGCAAAAAGTGCCACGAACGGCATAAGTTTACATTTGAAAAAAATGGCGAAAATGCAAGGCTATAGTATGGCAAAAATGTCAAAAAATGGCATATCCCAAAAACAGCTGAAAACCACATTAAACCACGTCAAATAGCCTTAAAAGACTCGCCATAGCAAAGAAAGTTGCAAAAAGTGCCACGAACGGCATAAGTTTACATTTGAAAAAAATGGCCGAAAATGCAAGGCTATAGTATGGCAAAAATGTCAAAAATGGCATATCCAAAAACAGCTGAAAACCACATTAAACCACGTCAAATAGCCTTAAAAGACTCGCCATAGCAAAGAAAGTTGCAAAAAGTGCCACGAACGGCATAAGTTTACATTTTGAAAAAATGGCCGAAAATGCATGCCATTTTATGGCAAAAATGTCAAAAAATGGCATATCCCAAAAACAGCTGAAAACCACATTAAACCACGTCAAATAGCCTTAAAAGACTCGCCATAGCAAAGAAAGTTGCAAAAAGTGCCACGAACGGCATAAGTTTACATTTTGAAAAAATGGCCGAAAATGCAAGGCTATAGTATGGCAAAATGTCAAAAATGGCATATCCAAAAACAGCTGAAAACCACATTAAACCACGTCAAATAGCCTTAAAAGACTCGCCATAGCAAAGAAAGTTGCAAAAGTGCCACGAACGGCATAAGTTTACATTTTGAAAAAATGGCCGAAAATGCAAGGCTATAGTATGGCAAAATGTCAAAAATGGCATATCCCAAAAAACAGCAAAAACCCACATAAACCCACGAAAAATACCTTAAAAGACTCGCCATAGCAAAGAAAGTTGCAAAAAGTGCCACGAACGGCATAAGTTTACATTTTGAAAAAAATGGCCGAAAATGCAAAGGCTATAGTATGGCAAAAATGTCAAAAATGGCATATCCAAAAACAGCTGAAAACCACATTAAACCACGTCAAATAGCCTTAAAAGACTCGCCATAGCAAAGAAAGTTGCAAAAGTGCCACGAACGGCATAAGTTTACATTTTGAAAAAATGGCCGAAAATGCAAGGCTATAGTATGGCAAAAATGTCAAAAATGGCATATCCAAAAACAGCTGAAAACCACATTAAACCACGTCAAATAGCCTTAAAAGACTCGCCATAGCAAAGAAAGTTGCAAAAAGTGCCACGAACGGCATAAGTTTACATTTTGAAAAAAATGGCGAAAATGCAAAGGCTATAGTATGGCAAAATGTCAAAAATGGCATATCCCAAAAACAGCTGAAAACCACATTAAACCACGTCAAATAGCCTTAAAAGACTCGCCATAGCAAAGAAAGTTGCAAAAAAGTGCCACGAACGGCATAAGTTTACATTTTGAAAAAAATGGCGAAAATGCAAAGGCTATAGTATGGCAAAAATGTCAAAAATGGCATATCCCAAAAACAGCTGAAAACCACATTAAACCACGTCAAATAGCCTTAAAAGACTCGCCATAGCAAAAGAAAGTTGCAAAAAGTGCCACGAACGGCATAAGTTTACATTTTGAAAAAAATGGCCGAAAATGCAAGGCTATAGTATGGCAAAAATGTCAAAAATGGCATATCCAAAAACAGCTGAAAACCACATTAAACCACGTCAAATAGCCTTAAAAGACTCGCCATAGCAAAGAAAGTTGCAAAAAGTGCCACGAACGGCATAAGTTTACATTTTGAAAAAATGGCCGAAAATGCAAGGCTATAGTATGGCAAAATGTCAAAAATGGCATATCCAAAAACAGCTGAAAACCACATTAAACCACGTCAAATAGCCTTAAAAGACTCGCCATAGCAAAGAAAGTTGCAAAAAGTGCCACGAACGGCATAAGTTTACATTTTGAAAAAATGGCCGAAAATGCAAGGCTATAGTATGGCAAAATGTCAAAAAATGGCATATCCCAAAAACAGCTGAAAACCACATTAAACCACGTCAAATAGCCTTAAAAGACTCGCCATAGCAAAGAAAGTTGCAAAAAGTGCCACGAACGGCATAAGTTTACATTTTGAAAAAAATGGCCGAAAATGCAAGGCTATAGTATGGCAAAAATGTCAAAAATGGCATATCCCAAAAACAGCTGAAAACCACATTAAACCACGTCAAATAGCCTTAAAAGACTACGCCATAGCAAAGAAAGTTGCAAAAAAGTGCCACGAACGGCATAAGTTTACATTTTGAAAAAATGGCCGAAAATGCAAAGGCTATAGTATGGCAAAAATGTCAAAAATGGCATATCCAAAAACAGCTGAAAACCACATTAAACCACGTCAAATAGCCTTAAAAGACTCGCCATAGCAAAGAAAGTTGCAAAAAGTGCCACGAACGGCATAAGTTTACATTTTGAAAAAAAATGACCGAAATTGCAAGGCTATAGTATGGCAAAAACGTCAAAAATGGCATATCCCAAAACAGCTGAAAACCACATTAAACCACGTCAAATAGCCTTAAAAGACTCGCCATAGCAAAGAAAGTTGCAAAAAGTGCCACGAACGGCATAAGTTTACATTTTGAAAAAAATGGCCGAAAATGCAAGGCTATAGTATGGCAAAAATGTCAAAAATGGCATATCCAAAAACAGCTGAAAACCACATTAAACCACGTCAAATAGCCTTAAAAGACTCGCCATAGCAAAGAAAGTTGCAAAAAGTGCCACGAACGGCATAAGTTTACATTTTGAAAAAAATGGCCGAAAATGCAAGGCTATAGTATGGCAAAAATGTCAAAATGGCATATCCAAAAACAGCTGAAAACCACATTAAACCACGTCAAATAGCCTTAAAAGACTCGCCATAGCAAAGAAAGTTGCAAAAAGTGCCACGAGCGGCATAAGTTTACATTTTGAAAAAAATGGCCGAAAATGCAAGGCTATAGTATGGCAAAAATGTCAAAAATGGCATATCCGAAAAACAGCTGAAAACCACATTAAACCACGTCAAATAGCCTTAAAAGACTCGCCATAGCAAAGAAAGTTGCAAAAAGTGCCACGAACGGCATAAGTTTACATTTTGAAAAAATGGCCGAAAATGCAAGGCTATAGTATGGCAAAAATGTCAAAAATGGCATATCCAAAAACAGCTGAAAACCACATTAAACCACGTCAAATAGCCTTAAAAGACTCGCCATAGCAAAGAAAGTTGCAAAAAGTGCCACGAACGGCATAAGTTTACATTTTGAAAAAATGGCCGAAAATGCAAGGCTATAGTATGGCAAAATGTCAAAAATGGCATATCCCAAAAACAGCTGAAAACCACATTAAACCACGTCAAATAGCCTTAAAAGACTCGCCATAGCAAAGAAAGTTGCAAAAGTGCCACGAACGGCATAAGTTTACATTTTGAAAAAATGGCGAAAATGCAAGGCTATAGTATGGCAAAAATGTCAAAAATGGCATATCCCAAAAACAGCTGAAAACCACATTAAACCACGTCAAATAGCCTTAAAAGACTCGCCATAGCAAAGAAAGTTGCAAAAAGTGCCACGAACGGCATAAGTTTACATTTGAAAAAAATGGCCGAAAATGCAAGGCTATAGTATGGCAAAAATGTCAAAAATGGCATATCCAAAAACAGCTGAAAACCACATTAAACCACGTCAAATAGCCTTAAAAGACTCGCCATAGCAAAGAAAGTTGCAAAAGTGCCACGAACGGCATAAGTTTACATTTTGAAAAAATGGCCGAAAATGCAAAGGCTATAGTATGGCAAAAATGTCAAAAAATGGCATATCCCAAAAACAGCTGAAAACCACATTAAACCACGTCAAATAGCCTTAAAAGACTCGCCATAGCAAAGAAAGTTGCAAAAAGTGCCACGAACGGCATAAGTTTACATTTTGAAAAAAATGGCCGAAAATGCAAGGCTATAGTATGGCAAAAATGTCAAAAATGGCATATCCCAAAAACAGCTGAAAACCACATTAAACCACGTCAAATAGCCTTAAAAGACTCGCCATAGCAAAGAAAGTTGCAAAAAGTGCCACGAACGGCATAAGTTTACATTTTGAAAAAATGGCCGAAAATGCAAGGCTATAGTATGGCAAAATGTCAAAAATGGCATATCCAAAAACAGCTGAAAACCACATTAAACCACGTCAAATAGCCTTAAAAGACTCGCCATAGCAAAGAAAGTTGCAAAAAGTGCCACGAACGGCATAAGTTTACATTTGGAAAAATGGCCGAAAATGCAAAGGCTATAGTATGGCAAAAATGTCAAAAATGGCATATCCAAAAACAGCTGAAAACCACATTAAACCACGTCAAATAGCCTTAAAAGACTCGCCATAGCAAAGAAAGTTGCAAAAAGTGCCACGAACGGAATAAGTTTACATTTTGAAAAAATGACAGAAAATGCAAGGCTATAGTATGGCAAAAATGTCAAAAAATGGCATATCCCAAAAACAGCTGAAAACCACATTAAACCACGTCAAATAGCCTTAAAAGACTCGCCATAGCAAAGAAAGTTGCAAAAAGTGCCACGAACGGCATAAGTTTACATATTGAAAAAAATGGCCGAAAATGCAAAGGCTATAGTATGGCAAAAATGTCAAAAATGGCATATCCCAAAACAGCTGAAAACCACATTAAACCACGTCAAATAGCCTTAAAAGACTCGCCATAGCAAAGAAAGTTGCAAAAGTGCCACGAGCGGCATAAGTTTACATTTTGAAAAAATGGCCGAAAATGCAAAGGCTATAGTATGGCAAAAATGTCAAAAATGGCATATCCCAAAAACAGCTGAAAACCACATTAAACCACGTCAAATAGCCTTAAAAGACTCGCCATAGCAAAGAAAGTTGCAAAAAGTGCCACGAACGGCATAAGTTTACATTTTGAAAAAATGGCCGAAAATGCAAGGCTATAGTATGGCAAAATGTCAAAAATGGCATATCCCAAAAACAGCTGAAAACCACATTAAACCACGTCAAATAGCCTTAAAAGACTCGCCATAGCAAAGAAAGTTGCAAAAAGTGCCACGAACGGCATAAGTTTACATTTTGAAAAAAAATGGCCGAAAATGCAAGGCTATAGTATGGCAAAAATGTCAAAAAATGGCATATCCCAAAAACAGCTGAAAACCACATTAAACCACGTCAAATAGCCTTAAAAGACTCGCCATAGCAAAGAAAGTTGCAAAAGTGCCACGAACGGCATAAGTTTACATTTTGAAAAAAATGGCCGAAAATGCAAAGGCTATAGTATGGCAAAAATGTCAAAAAATGGCATATCCAAAAACAGCTGAAAACCACATTAAACCACGTCAAATAGCCTTAAAAGACTCGCCATAGCAAAGAAAGTTGCAAAAAGTGCCACGAACGGCATAAGTTTACATTTTGAAAAAAATGGCCGAAAATGCAAAGGCTATAGTATGGCAAAAATGTCAAAAATGGCATATCCCAAAAACAGCTGAAAACCACATTAAACCACGTCAAATAGCCTTACAAGACTCGCCATAGCAAAGAAAGTTCAAAAAAGCGCCATGAACGGCAAAAGTTTACATTTTGAAAAAAATGGCGAAAATGCAAGGCTATAGTATGGCAAAAATGTCAAAAATGGCATATCCCAAAAACAGCTGAAAACCACATTAAACCACGTCAAATAGCCTTAAAAGACTCGCCATAGCAAAGAAAGTTGCAAAAAGTGCCACGAACGGCATAAGTTTACATTTTGAAAAAAAATGGCCGAAAATGCAAGGCTATAGTATGGTAAAACAGTCAAGGAATGGCATATCCCAAAAACGGCTGAAAACCACATTAAACCACGTCAAATAGCCTTAAAAGACTCGCCATAGCAAAGAAAGTTGCAAAAAGTGCCACGAACGGCATAAGTTTACATTTTGAAAAAATGGCCGAAAATGCAAAGGCTATAGTATGGCAAAATGTCAAAAATGGCATATCCAAAACAGCTGAAAACCACATTAAACCACGTCAAATAGCCTTAAAAGACTCGCCATAGCAAAGAAAGTTGCAAAAGTGCCACGAAGCGGCATAAGTTTACATTTTGAAAAAAATGGCCGAAAATGCAAGGCTATAGTATGGCAAAAATGTCAAAAAATGGCATATCCCAAAAACAGCTGAAAACCACATTAAACCACGTCAAATAGCCTTAAAAGACTCGCCATAGCAAAGAAAGTTGCAAAAAGTGCCACGAACGGTATAAGTTTACATTTTGAAAAAATGGCCGAAAATGCAAGGCTATAGTATGGCAAAAATGTCAAAAATGGCATATCCCAAAAACAGCTGAAAACCACATTAAACCACGTCAAATAGCCTTAAAAGACTCGCCATAGCAAAGAAAGTTGCAAAAAGTGCCACGAACGGCATAAGTTTACATTTTGAAAAAAATGGCCGAAAATGCAAGGCTATAGTATGGCAAAAATGTCAAAAATGGCATATCCCAAAAACAGCTGAAAACCACATTAAACCACGTCAAATAGCCTTAAAAGACTCGCCATAGCAAAGAAAGTTGCAAAAAGTGCCACGAACGGCATAAGTTTACATTTTGAAAAAAATGGCGAAAATGCAAGGCTATAGTATGGCAAAAATGTCAAAAAATGGCATATCCAAAAACAGCTGAAAACCACATTAAACCACGTCAAATAGCCTTAAAAGACTCGCCATAGCAAAGAAAGTTGCAAAAAGTGCCACGAACGGCATAAGTTTACATTTTGAAAAAAATGGCCGAAAATGCAAGGCTATAGTATGGCAAAATGTCAAAAATGGCATATCCCAAAAACAGCTGAAAACATCATTAAACCACGTCAAATAGCCTTAAAAGACTCGCCATAGCAAAGAAAGTTGCAAAAAGTGCCACGAGCGGCATAAGTTTACATTTTGAAAAAAATGGCCGAAAATGCAAGGCTATAGTATGGCAAACTGTCAAAAAATGGCATATCCCAAAAACAGCTGAAAACCACATTAAACCACGTCAAATAGCCTTAAAAGACTCGCCATAGCAAAGAAAGTTGCAAAAAGTGCCACGAACGGCATAAGTTCACATTTTGAAAAAATGGCCGAAAATGCAAGGCTATAGTATGGCAAAAATGTCAAAAATGGCATATCCCAAAAACAGCTGAAAACCACATTAAACCACGTCAAATAGCCTTAAAAGACTCGCCATAGCAAAGAAAGTTGCAAAAGTGCCACGAACGGCATAAGTTTACATTTTGAAAAAATGGCCGAAAATGCAAGGCTATAGTATGGCAAAATGTCAAAAATGGCATATCCAAAAACAGCTGAAAACCACATTAAACCACGTCAAATAGCCTTAAAAGACTCGCCATAGCAAAGAAAGTTGCAAAAAGTGCCACGAACGGCATAAGTTTACATTTTGAAAAAATGGCCGAAAATGCAAAGGCTATAGTATGGCAAAATGTCAAAAAATGGCATATCCCAAAACAGCTGAAAACCACATTAAACCACGTCAAATAGCCTTAAAAGACTACGCCATAGCAAAGAAAGTTGCAAAAAGTGCCACGAACGGCATAAGTTTACATTTTGAAAAAATGGCCGAAAATGCAAGGCTATAGTATGGCAAAAATGTCAAAAATGGCATATCCCAAAAACAGCTGAAAACCACATTAAACCACGTCAAATAGCCTTAAAAGACTCGCCATAGCAAAGAAAGTTGCAAAAAGTGCCACGAACGGCATAAGTTTACATTTTGAAAAAAATGGCCGAAAATGCAAGGCTATAGTATGGCAAAAATGTCAAAAATGGCATATCCCAAAACAGCTGAAAACCACATTAAACCACGTCAAATAGCCTTAAAAGACTCGCCATAGCAAAGAAAGTTGCAAAAAGTGCCACGAACGGCATAAGTTTACATTTTGAAAAAATGGCCGAAAATGCAAGGCTATAGTATGGCAAAATGTCAAAAATGGCATATCCCAAAAACAGCTGAAAACCACATTAAACCACGTCAAATAGCCTTAAAAGACTCGCCATAGCAAAGAAAGTTGCAAAAAGTGCCACGAACGGCATAAGTATACATTTTGAAAAAAATGGCCGAAAATGCAAGGCTATAGTATGGCAAAAATGTCAAAAATGGCATATCCCAAAAACAGCTGAAAACCACATTAAACCACGTCAAATAGCCTTAAAAGACTCGCCATAGCAAAGAAAGTTGCAAAAAGTGCCACGAACGGCATAAGTTTACATTTTGAAAAAATGGCCGAAAATGCAAGGCTATAGTATGGCAAAATGTCAAAAATGGCATATCCCAAAACAGCTGAAAACCACATTAAACCACGTCAAATAGCCTTAAAAGACTCGCCATAGCAAAGAAAGTTGCAAAAAGTGCCACGAACGGCATAAGTTTACATTTTGAAAAAAATGGCCGAAAATGCAAGGCTATAGTATGGCAAAATGTCAAAAATGGCATATCCCAAAAACAGCTGAAAACCACATTAAACCACGTCAAATAGCCTTAAAAGACTCGCCATAGCAAAGAAAGTTGCAAAAAGTGCCACGAACGGCATAAGTATACATTAAGAAAAACAATGGCGAAAATGCAAGGCTATAGTATGGCAAAATGTCAAAATGGCATATCCCAAAACAGCTGAAAACCACATTAAACCACGTCAAATAGCCTTAAAAGACTCGCCATAGCAAAGAAAGTTGCAAAAAGTGCCACGAACGGCATAAGTTTACATTTTGAAAAAATGGCCGAAAATGCAAAGGCTATAGTATGGCAAAATGTCAAAAATGGCATATCCCAAAAACAGCTGAAAACCACATTAAACCACGTCAAATAGCCTTAAAAGACTCGCCATAGCAAAGAAAGTTGCAAAAAGTGCCACGAACGGCATAAGTTTACATTTTGAAAAAAATGGCGAAAATGCAAGGCTATAGTATGGCAAAATGTCAAAAATGGCATATCCAAAAACAGCTGAAAACCACATTAAACCACGTCAAATAGCCTTAAAAGACTCGCCATAGCAAAGAAAGTTGCAAAAAGTGCCACGAACGGCATAAGTTTACATTTTGAAAAAAATGGCCGAAAATGCAAGGCTATAGTATGGCAAAAATGTCAAAATGGCATATCCCAAAAACAGCTGAAAACCACATTAAACCACGTCAAATAGCCTTAAAAGACTCGCCATAGCAAAGAAAGTTGCAAAAAGTGCCACGAACGGCATAAGTTTACATTTTGAAAAAATGGCCGAAAATGCAAGGCTATAGTATGGCAAAAATGTCAAAAATGGCATATCCCAAAAACAGCTGAAAACCACATTAAACCACGTCAAATAGCCTTAAAAGACTCGCCATAGCAAAGAAAGTTGCAAAAGTGCCACGAACGGCATAAGTTTACATTTTGAAAAAAATGGCCGAAAATGCAAGGCTATAGTATGGCAAAAATGTCAAAAATGGCATATCCAAAAACAGCTGAAAACCACATTAAACCACGTCAAATAGCCTTTAAAAGACTCGCCATAGCAAAGAAAAGTTGCAAAAAGTGCCACGAACGGCATAAGTTTACATTTTGAAAAAAATGGCGAAAATGCAAGGCTATAGTATGGCAAAAATGTCAAAAAATGGCATATCCCAAAAACAGCTGAAAACCACATTAAACCACGTCAAATAGCCTTAAAAGACTCGCCATAGCAAAGAAAGTTGCAAAAAGTGCCACGAACGGCATAAGTTTACATTCTGAAAAAAATGGCCGAAAATGCAAGGCTATAGTATGGCAAAAATGTCAAAAAATGGCATATCCAAAAACAGCTGAAAACCACATTAAACCACGTCAAATAGCCTTAAAAGACTCGCAATAGCAAAGAAAGTTGCACAAAGTGCCACGAACGGCATAAGTTTACATTTTGAAAAAAATGGCCGAAAATGCAAGGCTATAGTATGGCAAAAATGTCAAAAATGGCATATCCCAAAAACAGCTGAAAACCACATTAAACCACGTCAAATAGCCTTAAAAGACTCGCCATAGCAAAGAAAGTTGCAAAAAGTGCCACGAACGGCATAAGTTTACATTTTGAAAAAATGGCCGAAAATGCAAGGCTATAGTATGGCAAAATGTCAAAAATGGCATATCCAAAAACAGCTGAAAACCACATTAAACCACGTCAAATAGCCTTAAAAGACTCGCCATAGCAAAGAAAGTTGCAAAAAGTGCCACGAACGGCATAAGTTTACATTTTGAAAAAATGGCGAAAATGCAAGGCTATAGTATGGCAAAATGTCAAAAATGGCATATCCCAAAAACAGCTGAAAACCACATTAAACCACGTCAAATAGCCTTAAAAGACTCGCCATAGCAAAGAAAGTTGCAAAAAGTGCCACGAACGGCATAAGTTTACATTTTGAAAAAAATGGCCGAAAATGCAAGGCTATAGTATGGCAAAATGTCAAAATGGCATATCCAAAAACAGCTGAAAACCACATTAAACCACGTCAAATAGCCTTAAAAGACTCGCCATAGCAAAGAAAGTTGCAAAAAGTGCCACGAGCGGCATAAGTTTACATTTTGAAAAAAATGGCGAAAATGCAAGGCTATAGTATGGCAAAAATGTCAAAAATGGCATATCCCAAAAACAGCTGAAAACCACATTAAACCACGTCAAATAGCCTTTAAAAGACTCGCCATAGCAAAGAAAGTTGCAAAAGTGCCACGAACGGCATAAGTTTACATTTTGAAAAAAATGGCCGAAAATGCAAAGGCTATAGTATGGCAAAAATGTCAAAAATGGCATATCCCAAAACAGCTGAAAACCACATTAAACCACGTCAAATAGCCTTAAAAGACTACGCCATAGCAAAGAAAGTTGCAAAAAGTGCCATGAACGGCATAAGTTTACATTTGAAAAAAATGGCCGAAAATGCAAGGCTATAGTATGGCAAAAATGTCAAAAATGGCATATCCCAAAACAGCTGAAAACCACATTAAACCACGTCAAATAGCCTTAAAAGACTCGCCATAGCAAAGAAAGTTGCAAAAAGTGCCACGAACGGCATAAGTTTACATTTTGAAAAAAATGGCCGAAAATGCAAGGCTATAGTATGGCAAAATGTCAAAATGGCATATCCAAAAACAGCTGAAAACCACATTAAACCACGTCAAATAGCCTTAAAAGACTCGCCATAGCAAAGAAAGTTGCAAAAAGTGCCACGAGCGGCATAAGTTTACATTTTGAAAAAAAATGGCCGAAAATGCAAGGCTATAGTATGGCAAAAATGTCAAAAATGGCATATCCCAAAAACAGCTGAAAACCACATTAAACCACGTCAAATAGCCTTAAAAGACTCGCCATAGCAAAGAAAGTTGCAAAAAGTGCCACGAACGGCATAAGTTTACATTTTGAAAAAAAATGGCCGAAAATGCAAGGCTATAGTATGGCAAAAATGTCAAAAAATGGCATATCCCAAAAACAGCTGAAAACCACATTAAACCACGTCAAATAGCCTTAAAAGACTCGCCATAGCAAAGAAACTTACAAAAGGTGCCATGAACGCCATAAGTTTACATTTGAAAAAAATGGCCGAAAATGCAAAGGCTATAGTATGGCAAAAATGTCAAAAATGGCATATCCCAAAAACAGCTGAAAACCACATTAAACCACGTCAAATAGCCTTAAAAGACTCGCCATAGCAAAGAAAGTTGCAAAAAGTGCCACGAACGGTATAAGTTTACATTTTGAAAAAAAATGGCCGAAAATGCAAGGCTATAGTATGGCAAAAATGTCAAAAAATGGCATATCCCAAAAACAGCTGAAAACCACATTAAACCACGTCAAATAGCCTTAAAAGACTCGCCATAGCAAAGAAAGTTGCAAAAAGTGCCACGAACGGCATAAGTTTACATTTTGAAAAAAAATGGCCGAAAATGCAAGGCTATAGTATGGCAAAAATGTCAAAAAATGGCATATCCCAAAAACAGCTGAAAACCACATTAAATCACGTCAAATAGCCTTACAAGACTTGTCATAGCAAAGGAAGTTACAAAAAGTGCCATGAACGCCATAATTTGGCATGTTGAAAAAATGGGCGCAAATGCAAGGCTATAGTATGGCAAAAATGTCAAAAAATGGCATATCCCAAAAACAGCTGAAAACCACATTAAACCACGTTAAATAACCCTGTAAGACTCGCCATAGCAAAGAAAGTTGCAAAAAAGGTGCCATGACGGCATAAGTTTACATTCTTAAAAAAAATGACAGAAAATGCAAGGCTATAGTATGGCAAAAATGTCAAAAAATGGCATATCCCAAAAACAGCTGAAAACCACATTAAACCATGTTAAATAACCCTGTAAGACTCGCCATAGCAAAGAAAGTTGCAAAAGGTGCCATAAACACCATAATTTTGCACGTTGAAAAAATGGCCGAAAATGCAAGGCTATAGTATGGCAAAAACGTCAAAAAATGGCATATCCCAAAAAAAGCTGAAAACCATATTAAACCACATAAAATTGCCATTTTAGACTCGCCATAGCAAAGAAAGTTGCAAAAGGTGCCATAAACACCATAATTTGGAATGCTGAAAAAATGACCGAAAATGCAAGGCTATAGTTTGGCAAAAATGTCAAAAAATGGCATGTCCCAAAAACAGCTGAAAACCACATTAAACCATGTCAAATAGCCCTGTAAGACTCGCCATAGCAAAGAAAGTTGCATAAACGCCATAATTTGGCATTTTGAAAAAATGACTGAAAATGAAATACTATCGTATGGTGAAAATGTTGAAAAGAGTCATGTTCCCTAAACAGCTTAAAACCACATGAACTGGTATGCCAAGACATGCCATGGCACAGAATGAGAAAAAATCGTCCAGAAACACCTCTGTGGGACGATGTCGTCTGTGAAACACCCGTTTTTGGCCTTTTAAACTCGATTCATCCGCAGTTATAATGTAAAGCTTAAAAAAAAAAAAAAGAGGTCGGACCATGAGTCTACAAGTTAACGTACATAAATTTGATGTTAGCTGAGTCGGGAAGACGCAGGTGACTGACAGACCAACACGTTCTAACTCTGAACTCATCACATGGTGCCACCCTGACCGGACCCTCCACATCGCCCCGTGATATTTTCGGTTTCCTGTGTCAGATGTTCACGCTCTGGGACGCCGTTATGTTGATCAAGAAATGCACATGAAGATGAAGCAGCATGGTCCTTATGTTCCTACAGCAACACGCACTGTGAGGAGGGTCGTGATTAGGCAGCCACAAATGGTTAAATTTAGGCACATTTAGGCACATGGTAAAGTGTAGAAAAACAAACACACACACACACACACACACACACAGAGGAAGCAAACTCCTGCACTGCTTATGTAACGTGGTTACCGGCAGCGTTATTACCTGACGCCACGCTTCAGTGTTTAAAGTTCACGCCAACGTTTTTTTGTCCCACCGCGTTATTGAGTTGTCAGATGGAAATTAGGTCGTAAGCTAAATTTCAGACTAGTTTATTTATTTGTCATATGCAAGTTAACACAGTCAGCAATGCAATGAAATGTTCATGGACGAGAAGAACCAGTCAACTCACTATTCAAAACAATAAAAATAGAATAAAAATAGAAGAAATAGATTTTACAAAACAGATATATCTATATAAATGTGCAAGGTCCAGAATGTGATTATTAGCACGTCTGTCCGTCCTGAAGAGGGATCCCTCATCATCCTCTGCCGCTCTTCCTGAGGTTTCTTCCTCTTTTCCCGTTACAGGGGTTCTTTTTCGAGAGTTTTTCCTCTGGTGATGTGAGGGTCTGAGGGCAGAGGGATGGTGCCTGCTGTAAAGCCCTCTGAGGCAAACCATGTTTGTGATAATGGGCTCTATGAATAAAAGTGACTTGACTTAACAAGATCTAAGGTGTGTGTGCATGGATTTGTCTGTGGCAAATATGGGGTTAATGCAGTGCCTCAACCGGTTTATGTTGAGTTAAGGAGCCTGACGGTAAAAGCTTTCAGTCTTTTGGTGCATGCAGCCAGTCTACCAGCTGGTAGCAGGCAGAAAAGACCGTGTGCCGGATGGCTGCAGTCCTCGATAAATCTGCGCGCCTTCCCCAGACACCGGCTGCGGTAAACATCCCGGATGGAGGGGGGGCTGTGTCCCCTGATGCACTGAGCCCTCTGCACCTCTCTGTGGTGTTTTCCGGCTGTGACTGGAGCAGTTCTCCTCCCGCGCCGCGGTGCAGTCCGTCAGCAGGCTCTCCATGGTGCACCTGCAGAAGTTGGTGTGGATTCTGGTGTTCATATAGTACCAAAATCATGAAAAAACACCATAGTACAGCATGTTTTCGTAAGTCAGACTGGAAGTCATGAGGGTCATACCAGTTCTTCTCATTTCTCCGGGCCTCGTGCAGGTTCACCGTCGCCTCCTCCCGCTACCTCGCCAGTCGCTCCCTCGTCTGCATCTTGAACTGGACCCCCCTCCGTCACTCTGCGTGCTGGAGGGCGTCTGCCAGCCTTTCCGGAGCAGATCTGGCAGCCCCTGAACGTTCAGACGCGTAGAAATTCAAATGGAAAGAAGCCCGTTGACGCCCGGGAAACCTCACGACAGGCGAAGAGCAGAAACGGCAGCCGGCCGTCCAAGTCCTTCTCAGGGTCGTCCACGAACGTCTGCGGCGTCTTCTTCAACGCCGGGTTGAATCTTTCAACTCGACCATCGGTCCGCGGTCGGTCCGGCTGGCTCTTGACGGCTGAGACTCCCAGCTGCTTGTGGAAGAGCTGCATTAGCGTGGAGGTGAAGCTGGTCTGGTCCGCTGGTCTGTCAGGATCTGGTCCAGTTCCTTCTGGAGTACAGCTGCACCAACACCAGCACAGCACAGCAGGACCTAACGTCCTCCAGACCAGGGTCCAGCTCTGCTTCACCAGTCTAACCCAGGACACCTCAAAGTTCAGTAAATCAATAATCCTGAAAACACCTCAAAGTTCAATAAATCATCAATAATGACGCTTGTTTTTGAATCCTCTGAATATTGATTATTGATTGGTGTGGCTGAATACTGTTTTTGGAATCCTCTGATTATTGATTATTGATTGGTGTGGCTGACAGTTGTTTTTTTGAATCCTCTGATTATTTATTATTGATTGGTGTGGCTGAATATTGTTTTTTGGAATCCTCTGATTATTGATTATTGATTGGTGTGGCTGACAGTTGTTTTCTGGAATGCTCTGATTACTGATTATTGATTGGTGTGGGTGATAGTTGATTTTTGGAATCTTCTGATTATTGATTTGTATGGCTGATGCTTGTTTTTGGAATCCTCTGATTATTGATTATTGATTTGTGTGGCTGATGCTTGTTTTTGGAATCCGCTGATAATTGATTATTGATTTGTGTGGCTGATGCTTGTTTTTGGAATCCTCTGATTATTGATTATTGATTTGTGTGGCTGATGCTTGTTTTTGGAATCCTCTGATAATTGATTATTGATTTGTGTGGCTGATGCTTGTTTTTGGAATCCTCTGATTATTGATTATCAATTACTGTGGCTGGTCGGTGTTTTAATGGGGTGTCAGCTGTGTGTTCGGGGCTGAAATAAATAGCTGCTGTGTTTCCTGTAAACTGCTCACAGATCAGATTCACTCATCAGAAAGAAGTCACACGTCCACACAGTCGGTGTGCCAGCTGCTGTTCTGCACAGCTTTCACTGCTTTTACTGGTTTCACTGCTTTTACTGGTTTTACTGGACAGTTAAATAGAGTTTGATGAGTTTCAGGCTTCAGATCAGCTACAGTCATTCAGCAGAGGCACCGAGAACAGCCCCCCCCCTCCCCCCCTCAGTTTCTGATGCTGATGTCACACTTGAAGCTCCGCCTCCCCCAGACGCTCACCGGCGTCAGGCTGTGTTCGGGCGACTCATCGGCGCTCCACTGATCACTTGACAGCATGTGAGTAATAGATTACTATTTAAAGCTGAAAACATCAGCTCGTCAAACGGTGATGGATGCATGACGGGACATGTGACGGAGCGGCGTTGTATTGATTAGGTTATTGATGACGGCTGAATCAAGTGGGTTTTGTTTATTCGGGTATTTTCTGTGACGTCACCAGACTCACGTTTTTGGATCGTGTTTCGCGATTTTTAAACGTTGCTATTATTTTCTGCATGAGTGACAACGGTGGGAAATCTGAACGCATCACAGTGAGAGGCCACACCCCCTAGCAGGAGGCGGGGCCTGAGGTGTGACAGAGCCGGCATCTTATTGCACAACCAATCAGCTCTCTGCGCTGCTGACAGTCTGAGAATTATTGATAAGGCATCCATTCTGACAAGAAGTCCTGATCGATCAGTCCGACCGCCGCCAAGCTCCAAAACAACTTCCTGTTCCCAAAGAGTCTTTTCTTTCAAAAATAAAAGCTGAAGGAGATAAACATGAAGAGAGTTCAGAGGTTCAGTCTGTCAGTCAGGGTTGATCAATAACAGCTGATCAATAACTGATCACCAGAGTGTTGAGACTTCCTCCAGACGACCAATCATCCATCACTTTCCATCACTGAGAGTCTGTTGGGACTACTTTGAGTGGCGGATAAATGAACATGAGACTCGAGAGGACTCATCAGCAGACTCGACGACCGCTGCTCGAGTCGCAGCAGACAGAGCTCAGATTTTAACCCTCTGAAACTTGAGCTGATCGGCTCAAATTCTTCCAAAAACACGGGAGGAAGGCGACAAGCAATCAAAGAAGAAATGACCCAAAAATCAACAAGAAATGAGTCAAAAGTTACAAGAAAATGACCCGAAAACGAGTACAAAAAAAAATACAAATACAGACAGTAAAAAAACCAAAAACCAAAAGGGCTAACAAGAGCTGGAAAAAGGGGGCTTGAATTTTACAATAATTCTGTAAGATATCTGTAAATATGGAATCACAGCCTCTATAAAAACTTTGTGTTTTTCTTTTTCATTTCCTGCAGTTAGTGGAACATTTCTTACCAAGTTGCTAGCTGCCTTTTTTTCCCGTATTTGGTGTTCAGAGTTCAAAGGGTTAAATCCAGTGAGAGACGTCTGACAGCAGCAGGAGAAACGTGACGTAGCTGCAGGTTTCAAAGGGTTAAACAGCTGCAGATGTCACAGGAAGCTCCAATCGGCCGGCTAATCAATGGGTCCATGGACCGAACATTTCAGGATTAATTATTGATCAGCAGATTCACAGCGTGAGGACGCCAGCGATCCATCTGCTGCAGGTTTAATGCTTTGAAACCTGGACAAACGCGGGGAGAAGGCGACGAGCAACTTCAACACATGACCCAAAAATTAAAAACTAATTATTTAAAAAAATTACCTGGAAAAAAGAGAAAATGACCCCAAAACATGCTGACATTTACTTTTAAATATATGTAGAACTTCTCTCTTTAACAAAGTTTTAAATTATAAATCTTGTTTTCTGGACATTTTTCCTTTTTAATTGTTTCTAATCTCTCCGTTATTCCCAATAATCTCCAGCTCTTTGATCCTTTTTCACATTTCTGGAAACTTATGGAACATTTTACAAAAAGTTGCTCGATGCCTTTTTTTCCACGTTTTTAGAAATAACCAGAGTTCAAACCTTCCAATCAGAAAGAAACCTCACTGATCAATCAGCCGATCATCTGAGGATCAATCAGCCGATCATCTGAGGATCAATCAGCCGATCAGCTGAGGATCAATCAGCCGATCAGCTGAGGATCAATCAGCCGATCATCTGAGAATCAATCAGCCAATCAGCTGGGGATCAATCAGCCGATCAGCTGAGGATCAATCAGCCGATCAGCTGACAGATGTGGGAGGAGCATCAGGACGGACTGTGAGTGTCTCTGCAGTCTGTTCCTCCTCTCTGTGGGGGGGGGCAGTCTGTCTGTGGGGGCCCTGCCTCCTCTAGCCCTTTGATTGGAGGATCTCCTGCTCCTGCTCCTCCTCTTGCTCCTCCTCCTGATGTGCTTTTCATTTCAACTGAGACAACACTGGGATCTTCACCTTCTGCTGCTCCTGCTGCTGCTCCTCCTGCTGCTGCTCCTGCTGCTGCTCCTGCTGCTGCTCCTGCTCCTGCTGCTGCTCCTCCCATCCAAAACTCAGCCACCATGCTGACCTCTGCTCTAGCTGGCCCTTGGCCTCCTGCTGCTCCTCCTGCTGCTCCTCCTGCTGCTCCTCCTGCTGCTCCTCCTGCGTCAGGGAGCTGGTTGGAGGAGGACAAAGCTTCAGTGGTGATGGCGGCCGTCTGAGTGACCCAGTTCAGCTCTGCCCTCACCTCCCCCCCGCCTCCTGCAGCAGGAGAGGAGGAAGAGGAGTGAGGGTCAGTGTGGGGCCCTGGCTGGGGAGCGTTGGGTCCCGGTTGGGTTGTGTTGTTGGTTGGCCGCCCCACCGTGGCGGCGGCGGCGGCGGTGTTGTTGTTGTTGGTGTTGTCCTGCAAGGCGGTCTGATTCTGACCCGCCTGCTGGTTCTGAAGCAGCATCTCCTGAATCCGGATCTGCTGCAGGATCGCAGGGAGCTCATAGTGATGGAAGAAGTAGATCATAGAGTGCTGAGGAGGGTAAACGGGAGGAGCAGTAGGAGGAGAGAGAAGGAGGAGAGAGGAGAGATGAGAAGAGAGAGAGAGAGAGAGGAGGAGGAGAGAGGAGAGAGAGAGACAGAGAGGAGAAGAGGAGGAGGAGGAGGAGAGAGGAGAGGAGAGGAGAGGAGAGGAAAGCGAGAGAGAAGAGAAGAGAAGACAGAGAGAGGAGGAGGAGAGAGAGGAGACAGAGAGGAGGAGGAAAGAGGAGAGGAGAGAGAGAGAGAGGAGGAGAGAGAGGAGGAGAAGCATCAATCAATCACGTTTTTCCTTATTTTATATTTTCACCGTATTTATAGACAGACTGATACAAACATCAACCTGCTGCAGCTGTTAAAGTAAAACAGTAAAACACCTGAGCGTGAGGTCACATTTGTGACGTTTGTCATGTTGGTGATATTTATGACATTTGTGATGTTTGTGATTTTCATGTTTGTGATGTTGGTGTTTGTGATGTTGTTTGTGATGTTGTTTGTGATGTTGTTGTTTGTGATGTTGTTTGTGATGTTGTTTGTGATGTTGTTGTTTGTGATGTTGTTTGTGATGTTGATGTTTGTGATGTTGATGTTTGTGATGTTGTTTGTGATGTTGGTGTTTGTGATGTTGTTTGTGATGTTGTTGTTTGTGATGTTGTTGTTTGTGATGTTGTTTATGATGTTGGTGTTTGTGATGTTGTTTGTGATGTTGTTTTTTGTCATGTTGTTGTTTGTGATGTTGTTGTTTGTGATGTTGTTTGTGATGTTGTTTGTGATGTTGTTGTTTGTGATGTTGTTTGTGATGTTGATGTTTGTGATGTTGATGTTTGTGATGTTGTTTGTGATGTTGGTGTTTGTGATGTTGTTTGTGATGTTGTTTGTGATGTTGTTGTTTGTGATGTTGTTTATGATGTTGGTGTTTGTGATGTTGTTTGTGATGTTGTTTTTTGTGATGTTGTTGTTTGTGATGTTGTTGTTTGTGATGTTGTTTGTGATGTTGTTTGTGATGTTGTTTGTGATGTTGTTTGTGATGTTGTTTGTGATGTTGTTTGTGATGTTGATGTTTGTGATGTTGATGTTTGTGATGTTTGTGATGTTGGTGTTTGTGATGTTGTTTGTGATGTTGGTGTTTGTGATGTTGTTTATGATGTTGTTTATGATGTTGGTGTTTGTGATGTTGTTGTTTGTGATGTTGTTTGTGATGTTTATGATGTTGGTGTTTGTGATGTTGTTTGTGATGTTGTTATTCGTGATGTTGTTTGTGATGTTGTTGTTTGTGATGTTGTTTGTGATGTTGTTGTTTGTGATGTTGTTTGTGATGTTGTTTGTGATGTTGTTTGTGATGTTGGTGTTTGTGTTGGTGTTTGTGATGTTGTTGTTTGTGATGTTGTTTGTGATGTTGGTGTTTGTGATGTTGTTTGTGATGTTGGTGTTTATGATGTTGTTTGTGATGTTGTTTGTGATGTCGTTTGTGATGTTGATGTTTGTGATGTTGTTTGTGATGTTTGTGATGTTGTTTATGAGGTTGTTGTTTGTGATGTTGTTTGTGATGTTGGTGTTTGTGATGTTGTTTGTGATGTTGGTGTTTGTGATGTTTGTGATGTTGGTGTTTGTGATGTTGTTGTTTGTGATGTTGTTTATGATGTTGGTGTTTGTGATGTTGTTTGTGATGTTGTTGTTTGTGATGTTGTTTGTGATGTTGTTTGTGATGTTGGTGTTTGTGATGTTGTTTGTGATGTTGGTGTTTGTGATGTTGTTTGTGATGTTGTTGTTTGTGATGTTGGTGTTTGTGATGTTGTTTGTGATGTTGGTGTTTATGATGTTGTTTATGATGTTGTTTGTGATGTTGTTTGTGATGTTGTTTGTGATGTTGTTTTTGATGTTGTTTGTGATGTTTGTGATATTGTTTGTGATGTTGTTTGTGATGTTGTTGTTTGTGTTGTTGTTTGTGATGTTGGTGTTTGTGATGTTGTTTGTGATGTTGGTGTTTATGATGTTGTTTGTGATGTTGGTGTTTGTGATGTTTATGATGTTGTTGTTTGTGATGTTTGTGATGTTGTTTGTGATGTTGGTGTTTGTGATGTTGTTTGTGATGTTGTTTGTGATGTTGGTGTTTGTGATGTTGTTTGTGATGTTGGTGTTTATGATGTTGTTTGTGATATTGTTTGTGATGTTGTTGTTTGTGATGTTTATGATGTTGGTGTTTGTGATGTTATTCGTGATGTTGTTGTTTGTGATGTTGTTGGTGATGTTGTTTTTTTTGATGTTGTTGTTTGTGATGTTGTTTGTGATGTTGGTGTTTATGATGTTGTTTGTGATGTTGTTTGTGATGTTGGTGTTTGTGATGTTGTTTGTGATGTTGGTGTTTGTGATGTTGTTTATGATGTTGTTGTTTGTGATGTTTGTGATGTTGTTGTTTGTGATGTTTGTGATGTTGTTTATGATGTTGGTGTTTGTGATGTTATTCGTGATGTTGTTGTTTGTGATGTTGTTTTTTGTGATGTTGTTTGTGATGTTGTTTGTGATGTTGTTTGTGATGTTGTTTGTGATGTTGTTGTTTGTGATGTTGTTTGTGATGTTGATGTTTGTGATGTTGATGTTTGTGATGTTGTTTGTGATGTTGGTGTTTGTGATGTTGATGTTTGTGATGTTGTTTGTGATGTTGTTTGTGATGTTTATGATGTTGTTGTTTGTGATGTTTGTGATGTTGTTGTTTGTGATGTTGTTTGTGATGTTGGTGTTTGTGATGTTGTTGTTTGTGATGTTGTTTATGATGTTGGTGTTTGTGATGTTGTTTGTGATGTTGTTATTCGTGATGTTGTTGTTTGTGATGTTGTTTGTGATGTTGTTGTTTGTGATGTTTGTGATGTTGGTGTTTGTGATGTTGTTTGTGATGTTGTTGTTTGTGATGTTGTTTGTGATGTTGGTGTTTATGATGTTGGTGTTTGTGATGTTGTTTGTGATGTTGTTTGTGATGTTGTTTGTGATGTTGGTGTTTATGATGTTGTTTGTGATGTTGTTTGTGATGTTGATGTTTGTGATGTTGTTTGTGATGTTGTTTATGATGTTTATGATGTTGTTGTTTGTGATGTTGTTTATGATGTTGTTGTTTGTGATGTTGTTTATGATGTTGGTGTTTGTGATGTTGTTGTTTGTGATGTTGTTTGTGATGTTGTTTGTGATGTTGTTGTTTGTGATGTTGTTTGTGATGTTGGTGTTTGTGATGTTGTTGTTTGTGATGTTTATGATGTTGGTGTTTGTGATGTTGTTTGTGATGTTGTTTGTGATGTTGTTTGTGATGTTGTTTGTGATGTTGGTGTTTGTGATGTTGTTTGTGTTGTTGTTTGTGATGTTGGTGTTTGTGATGTTGTTTGTGATGTTGTTTGTGATGTTGGTGTTTGTGTTGGTGTTTGTGATGTTGTTGTTTGTGATGTTGTTTGTGATGTTGGTGTTTGTGATGTTGTTTGTGATGTTGGTGTTTATGATGTTGTTTGTGATGTTGTTTGTGATGTTGTTTGTGATGTTGATGTTTGTGATGTTGTTTGTGATGTTTGTGATGTTGTTTATGAGGTTGTTGTTTGTGATGTTGTTTATGATGTTGGTGTTTGTGATGTTGTTTGTGATGTTGGTGTTTGTGATGTTTGTGATGTTGGTGTTTGTGATGTTGTTTGTGATGTTGTTTATGATGTTGGTGTTTGTGATGTTGTTTGTGATGTTGTTATTCGTGATGTTGTTGTTTGTGATGTTGTTTGTGATGTTGTTTGTGATGTTGTTTGTGATGTTGTTGTTTGTGATGTTGGTGTTTGTGATGTTGTTTGTGATGTTGTTGTTTGTGATGTTGTTGTTTGTGATGTTGTTTGTGATGTTGTTTGTGATGTTGGTGTTTGTGATGTTGTTTGTGATGTTGGTGTTTGTGATGTTGTTTGTGATGTTGTTGTTTGTGATGTTGGTGTTTGTTATGTTGTTTGTGATGTTGGTGTTTATGATGTTGTTTATGATGTTGTTTGTGATGTTGTTTGTGATGTTGTTTGTGATGTTGTTGTTTTTGATGTTGTTTGTGATGTTTGTGATGTTTGTGATATTGTTTGTGATGTTGTTTGTGATGTTGTTGTTTGTGATGTTGTTTGTGATGTTGGTGTTTGTGATGTTGTTTGTGATGTTGGTGTTTATGATGTTGTTTGTGATGTTGTTTGTGATGTTGGTGTTTGTGATGTTTATGATGTTGTTGTTTGTGATGTTTGTGATGTTGTTTGTGATGTTGGTGTTTGTGATGTTGTTTGTGATGTTGTTTGTGATGTTGGTGTTTGTGATGTTGTTTGTGATGTTGGTGTTTATGATGTTGTTTGTGATATTGTTTGTGATGTTGTTGTTTGTGATGTTTATGATGTTGGTGTTTGTGATGTTATTCGTGATGTTGTTGTTTGTGATGTTGTTTTTTGTGATGTTGTTGTTTGTGATGTTGTTTGTGATGTTGGTGTTTATGATGTTGTTTGTGATGTTGTTTGTGATGTTGGTGTTTGTGATGTTGTTTGTGATGTTGGTGTTTGTGATGTTGTTTATGATGTTGTTGTTTGTGATGTTTGTGATGTTGTTGTTTGTGATGTTTGTGATGTTGTTTATGATGTTGGTGTTTGTGATGTTATTCGTGATGTTGTTGTTTGTGATGTTGTTTTTTGTGATGTTGTTTGTGATGTTGTTTGTGATGTTGTTTGTGATGTTGTTGTTTGTGATGTTGTTTGTGATGTTGATGTTTGTGATGTTGTTGTTTGTGATGTTGTTTGTGATGTTGTTGTTTGTGATGTTTATGATGTTGTTGTTTGTGATGTTTGTGATGTTGTTGTTTGTGATGTTGTTTGTGATGTTGGTGTTTGTGATGTTGTTGTTTGTGATGTTGTTTATGATGTTGGTGTTTGTGATGTTGTTTGTGATGTTGTTATTCGTGATGTTGTTGTTTGTGATGTTTGTGATGTTGTTGTTTGTGATGTTTGTGATGTTGGTGTTTGTGATGTTGTTTGTGATGTTGTTGTTTGTGATGTTGTTTGTGATGTTGGTGTTTGTGATGTTGGTGTTTGTGATGTTGTTTGTGATGTTGTTTGTGATGTTGTTTGTGATGTTGGTGTTTATGATGTTGTTTGTGATGTTGTTTGTGATGTTGATGTTTGTGATGTTGTTTGTGATGTTTGTGATGTTGGTGTTTGTGATGTTGTTTATGATGTTTATGATGTTGTTGTTTGTGATGTTGTTTATGATGTTGTTGTTTGTGATGTTGTTTATGATGTTGGTGTTTGTGATGTTGTTTGTGATGTTGTTTGTGATGTTGTTTGTGATGTTGTTGTTTGTGATGTTGTTTGTGATGTTGGTGTTTGTGATGTTGTTGTTTGTGATGTTTATGATGTTGGTGTTTGTGATGTTGTTTGTGATGTTGTTTGTGATGTTGTTTGTGATGTTGTTGTTTGTGATGTTGTTTGTGATGTTGGTGTTTGTGATGTTGTTTGTGTTGTTTGTGATGTTGGTGTTTGTGATGTTGTTTGTGATATTGGTGTTTGTGATGTTGTTGTTTGTGATGTTGGTGTTTGTGATGTTGTTTGTGATGTTGGTGTTTATGATGTTGTTGTTTGTGATGTTGTTTGTGATGTTGGTGTTTGTGATGTTGTTTGTGATGTTGTTTGTGATGTTGGTGTTTGTGATGTTTGTGATGTTGTTGTTTGTGATGTTGTTTGTGATGTTGGTGTTTATGATGTTGTTGTTTATGATGTTGTTGTTTGTGATGTTGTTTGTGATGTTGTTGTTTGTGATGTTGTTGTTTGTGATGTTGGTGTTTGTGATATTGTTTGTGATGTTGTTTGTGATGTTGGTGTTTGTGATGTTTGTGATGTTTGTGATGTTGTTGTTTGTGATGTTGTTTGTGATGTTGTTGTTTGTGATGTTGTTTGTGATGTTGTTTGTGATGTTGTTTGTGATGTTGTTTGTGATGTTGGTGTTTGTGATGTTGTTTGTGATGTTGGTGTTTATGATGTTGTTTGTGATGTTGTTTGTGATGTTGTTTGTGATGTTGTTTGTGATGTTGGTGTTTGTGATGTTGGTGTTTGTGATGTTGTTTGTGATGTTGTTGTTTGTGATGTTGGTGTTTGTGATGTTGTTTGTGATGTTGTTGTTTGTGATGTTGGTGTTTGTGATGTTGTTTGTGATGTTGTTGTTTGTGATGTTGGTGTTTATGATGTTGTTGTTTGTGATGTTGGTGTTTGTGATGTTGTTTGTGATGTTGTTGTTTGTGATGTTGGTGTTTGTGATGTTGGTGTTTGTGATGTTGTTTGTGATGTTGGTGTTTGTGATGTTGTTGTTTGTGATGTTGGTGTGTGGGTGATGTCGGCTGTGGTTCTGACCTGGATGAATAGCCAGGAGGTGACGAGGGCGAGGCTGCTGTACTGCCCGTTGAAGCGATAGTGATAGGCGTAGAAGGCAAAGTGGTAAAGGTAGAAGAACCTGATGAATACAAATAGCTCATGTTCAAACACCTCACAGATAATCCTGAAGAACCTTCAAATTCCCCCCAACATCTTCCACACATCCACCACTATTTTCATGGAAAGCTCTTCCATATTTTGGTTTATTTGCAGATTCACATGTTCAGAAAAGACAGAAAAATACAATGAAAAAGTGTCAAGAGTCAGCAGGAGAAGTTAGTAACAAAAATATCTGAAGGATATCATCTGCTGTTAGAAAACTACAACCATTCATAAAAAGATAGGAACAAAGATTAAAGAACTAATCCACACTCATGAAAAGTGGCACGCTCGTCCAGCCAAAATTTCAAAATTTAAAATTTTGGTGGTTTCAGAAATATGTGTGGCAAAATGGTTTCCCAGCACCTCCTGACATATAGTCCCAATGACCAGTTTCACCAACAATTACGAAATTCGGTACACTTATGTATCATGCCCAGATGCACAAAAGAGACTATTGGACCCAAAACCCAACAGGTCAGCCATTTTGAATTTTTTGCTCAGTTTTGCCAATTTTGGGCCTCGTACTTTTGCCATCTCATCCTACAGGATTAATCTGATTGACTTCAGAATTGGTGTGTCCATTCTCAACCCTTGGTGATGAAAAGTTATCACAGGTCTGCCCAAAACTTTTACGGTTTTCCCGTTACATGGTGTACAACTTTGATGTCTCGGCATACAACCGGAAATTGTTGTAAGTTTGGTGAAAATTGTCCGATCTGCCTGAAACTTCATAGGCTTGATAAAGGTGACAATGTATAACAATGTTCACTTGTCGTAGCAGCACCACCTAATGGCAACAGGAAGTAAGCCTGACATTTATGATTGGATTTACATGATATTTACATGGTTTGGTCTATAAATGTACACTAAAATGACATGGAAACTGTGTCCCCTCCACTGCCACCCAGTGGCCACTGAAAGTACTACACCATGTAATATATCTCACTCCAGGGTCCAAACTGCGTGAATTATCTGACTTTGACAGAGATAAGCGACCGTGTCAGTCGGAGTCCCGCAAGGAATCCCGACATGCGTGGGGGTGCGAGGGCCCTTTCATCGCTGCTTACAGCTTTAATGTTGAGGTTGTTCTTCCTAACAAAACTCAACACCTGCTGCTTCACTCACCTCACCGGCACATCTGTGGAGCACTGAGGACCTGTCCTCACAGAGCAGACAGAGGACAGGTGTGGTGCTTCACAGGTGTGACAGTGAGGTGAGTGAAGCAGCAGGTGTTGAGCTCCCTCTGTGTCCCTCTTAAGTTGGTCCTGATCAAATAAAAAGAACAGCAGTCTGAGGACGGAGCCCTGAGGGACTCCAGATGTCTCAGAGGATTATCATCTAGTAGTCCATAAAATCCCTTAAAGTCTCCATTAAGAATTTAAGGGATTCTCTTTAGGTCAGACCTTCTGTTGGTTAAGGCTCTTTGAAAAGCCTTGACTGGTGTTTCAGAGTTAATGTAGGAGTTTTTGAGGGACTTCCTGTTTGCGAGGTTTGGTCAGTGACTCACCTCAGCCAGTGGCGTTTGCTGGTGTTGGTGTGGCAGCAGATGGCATCATATTGATCCGCCAACCAGACAATGAGGATGATGTAGAAGGCCGTCGTCGTGTCGTTGAAGAACTCCGACATGATGGCCTCCATGCCTGGTGACAGGATGTGACATCACAGGGGCGACTTTTAACTCTATTCAACCCAATTATTATTCAATACTTAGTCACTCATTAACCAATCATTAAACAATGATTACTCATTAACCGATAATCACTCATTAACCAATCAGCAGCCTGAAACTCGACTGCCTTGAAAACCTTGAGTCTCCAGGACTCTGACTTACCAACGAGAGCCAGGATGACGGTGAGCAGAGGGGCTGCTGGGAAGGCGATGGTCATGTTCATCTCCAACATCTGGAGCAGGTCCACTGAGACCGGGACAGACCAGGACCAAATAAGAGGGGGGACAGACCAGGACCACATCAGAGGGAGGACAGACAAGGACCACATCAGAGGGAGGACAGACAAAGACCACATCAGAGGGAGGACAGACCAGGACCACATCAGAGGAAGGACAGACCGGGACCACATCAGAGGGGGGACAGACAGAGACCAGGTAAGAAGAGGGCAGACAGAGACCAGGTCAGACGGAGGACAGACAGAGACCCGGTCAGACCACATGTTGTACAGATTGAGGACTGGTGGTGTGAATGTTGCACTGACCAATGAAGACGAAGATCTGGTGGTGGGAGTACCGGAGCAGCATGGACACAGACAGAGTCTGGAACACAGAACACAGTTTGGACTCTTTAAATCACTGACTGAAGGTTCTCCTGTCCTTTCAGAGGTTGAGGTCTGATCTAGAACAGACCCTCACTGTCAGAGTCCGCGTCTGGTTCTACTGATCAGCTGCAGAACGTTCTCACTTACAAATATGACCATGATGACGAAGGCCGCCAGGTAAGAGGTTCTAGCCATCCACATGCTGACGAACCGGTAATGTTCTCCAGACACCACATTTCTGAGGAACCCTGTGGAGAAACACAGAGTAACATGAACAACCTGCTGACGACCCACAGCATCAAACACCCGAACTACACAGAACTAGGCAGAGGAACCCTGGTTCTCTCATGAGAGCAGAACACCAGAGGAACCATGGTTCTGTGTCTCGGGTTTGGTAATTAGGGTAGTTGATGAGAGAACCACCATCTGTTTTTTATAAAATAAAAGCTGGATCTGTTTAGAATGTGGAAATATTTTGAAAGAAACCAACTTTTTTCTCTTTGTACTGTTTTACTTTTGTCTCCAGTGACCTTTGACCCCCATCCCCTTCCAGTCTCTACCTTTGTTCTCCTCATTCTCTGCGAGCGCCTTCACGCTGGACATCAGGATGTCATCGTACCCCAAAAACTCGTCCAGCAGGAAGCGACTGAAGCCGTCACCAAAACATTCGTCTTTCATGGGATCTACATAGGGGACATCACAGGTGGAAAGGTGTTACAGTCATGTGACCGTCAGGTGGAAAGGTGTTACAGTCATGTGACCGGCAGGTGTTATAGTCATGTGACCGTCAGGTGGAAAGGTGTTACAGTCATGTGACCGACAGGTGTTATAGTCATGTGACCGTCAGGTGGAAAGGTGTTATAGTCATGTGACCGACAGGTGGAAAGGTGTTACAGTCATGTGATCGACAGGTGTTATAGTCATGTGACCATCAGGCGGAAAGGTGTTACAGTCATGTGACCGACAGCTGTTATAGTCATGTGACCGTCAGGCGGAAAGGTGTTACAGTAATGTGACCGACAGGTGTTATAGTCATGTGACCGACAGGTGGAAAGGTGTTACAGTCATGTGACCGACAGGTGTTATAGTCATGTGAACGGCAGGTGGAAAGGTGTTACAGTCATGTTACTGACAGGTGGAAAGGTGTTACAGTCATGTGACCGACAGGTGTTATAGTCATGTGACCGTCAGGTGGAAAGGTGTTACAGTCATGTGACCGGCAGGTGTTATAGTCATGTGACCGTCAGGTGGAAAGGTGTTACAGTCATGTGACCGACAGGTGGAAAGGTGTTACAGTCATGTGACCGACAGGTGTTATAGTCATGTGACCGTCAGGCGGAAAGGTGTTAGAGTCATGTGACCGACAGGTGTTATAATCATGTGACCGACAGGCGGAAAGGTGTTACAGTCATGTGACCGACAGGTGTTATAATCATGTGACCGACAGGTGTTATAATCATGTGACCGACAGGCGGAAAGGTGTTACAGTCATGTGACCGACAGGTGGAAAGGTGTTACAGTCATGTGACCGACAGGTGTTATAGTCATGTGACCGGCAGGTGGAAAGGTGTTACAGTCATGTGACTGACAGGTGGAAAGGTGTTACAGTCATGTGACCGACAGGTGTTATAGTCATGTGACCGACAAGTGGAAAGGTGTTACAGTCATGTGACCGACAGGTGTTATAGTCATGTGACCGTCAGGCGGAAAGGTGTTACAGTCATGTGATCGACAGGTGTTATAGTCATGTGACCGTCAGGCGGAAAGGTGTTACAGTCATGTGACCGACAGGTGTTATAGTCATGTGACCGTCAGGCGGAAAGGTGTTACAGTCATGTGACCGACAGGTGGAAAGGTGTTACAGTCATGTGACCGACAGGTGTTATAGTCATGTGACCGTCAGGTGGAAAGGGGTTACAGTCATGTGACCGACAGGTGTTATAATCATGTGACCGACAGGCGGAAAGGTGTTACAGTCATGTGACCGACAGGTGTTATAATCATGTGACCGACAGGCGGAAAGGTGTTACAGTCATGTGACCGACAGGTGTTATAGTCATGTGACCATCAGGCGGAAAGGTGTTACAGTCATGTGACCGACAGGTGTTATAGTCATGTGACCGTCAGGTGGAAAGGTGTTACAGTCATGTGACCGACAGGTGTTATAATCATGTGACCGACAGGCGGAAAGGTGTTACAGTCATGTGACCGGCAGGTGGAAAGGTGTTACAGTCATGTGACCGACAGGTGTTATAGTCATGTGACCGGCAGGTGGAAAGGTGTTACAGTCATGTGACCGACAGGCGGAAAGGTGTTACAGTCATGTGACCGACAGGTGTTATAGTCATGTGACCGTCAGGCGGAAAGGTGTTACAGTCATGTGACCGACAGGTGTTATAGTCATGTGACCGTCAGGTGGAAAGGTGTTACAGTCATGTGACCGACAGGTGTTATAATCATGTGACCGACAGGCGGAAAGGTGTTACAGTCATGTGACCGGCAGGTGGAAAGGTGTTACAGTCATGTGACCGACAGGTGTTATAGTCATGTGACCGGCAGGTGGAAAGGTGTTACAGTCATGTGACCGACAGGTGTTATAATCATGTGACCGACAGGCGGAAAGGTGTTACAGTCATGTGACCGACAGGTGTTATAATCATGTGACCGACAGGCGGAAAGGTGTTACAGTCATGTGACCGACAGGTGTTATAGTCATGTGACCATCAGGCGGAAAGGTGTTACAGTCATGTGACCGACAGGTGTTATAGTCATGTGACCGTCAGGTGGAAAGGTGTTACAGTCATGTGACCGACAGGTGTTATAATCATGTGACCGACAGGCGGAAAGGTGTTACAGTCATGTGACCGGCAGGTGGAAAGGTGTTACAGTCATGTGACCGACAGGTGTTATAGTCATGTGACCGGCAGGTGGAAAGGTGTTACAGTCATGTGACTGACAGGTGGAAAGGTGTTTCTCACCCAGGGTGACGACCATGACAGGGATGTTGAGTCTCTGCCTAGTGCTCTGGGACAGACGCAGAAAGCCATACTCTAGAGAATACTCCACGATGTACTCCTCCTGAGGCCACACTGAAACAACAACAATGACAAACATTTACATCAACAACAAACAACAAACGACGACAGCTCAGGTTGGCTTAATCACATGACTGTGATGTAGCAGGAAATCAGACTGTTAGCATGTTAGCAGCTTCCATGGACGTATTATAAATCTGGATACAGCTGTGGGGGCGGGGCCTCGTTCTATCCTATGAGAGCTGCTCAGTGGCGCATGAAGCAGAGAAAACTCTTTTTCCGGGTTTAGAAATGTGTAAAATACCCGGATCTACTGGCCCATAGAGCAGCGTAGTAGAGATTAATGGCAGCCGAAAATCACTGAGTTCGGCCAAGTGTAGCCGAGTGGTTAACTCCCGCCAGCGGAGCGACCGACTTCTGGATTAGCGGCTAGCTTAAATGGAGATCTAAAAATAACACATTAGCAGGATTCTTTCATGAGTTTTTTCATAGGTGAGAGTAGGAACGAAGATCGACCGGTAAATCGAGAGCTTTGCCTTTCAGCTCAGCTCCCTCTTCACCACGACAGATCGGTGCAGAGTCCGCATTACTGCAGACGCCGCACCAATCCGCCTGTTGATCTTCCGCTCCATTCTTCCCTCATCCATGAACAAGACACCCTTTTCTGGCTGAGAACCATGGCCTCAGATTTAGAGGTGCTGATTCTCATCCCGGCCGCTTCACACTCGGCTGCGAACCGATCCAGCGAGAGCTGAAGGTCACAGCCTGATGAAGCCAACAGGAACACATCATCTGCAAAAAGCAGTGACCCATTCCCAACCCTGGCGGAGTCCAACCCTCACTGGAAACGAGTCCGACTTACTGCCCGCAATGCAGACCAAGCTCCGGCACCGGTCGTACAGGGAATGAACGGCCCGTATCAGGGGGTCCGATACTCCATACTCCCGGTAACCTCCCTCAGGATTCCCCGAGGGACACGGTCGAATGCCTTCTCCAAGTCCACAAAGAACATGTGGACTGGTTGGGCAAAATCCCATGCACCCTCAAGGATCCTGCCAAGGTTCCAGAGCTGGTCCACAGTTCCATGACCAGGACGGAAACCGCATTGCTCCTCCTGGATCCGAGGTTCGACTATCCAGCGGACCCTCCTCTCTAGTACCCCTGAATAAACCTTACCAGAGAGACTGAGGAGTGTGATCCCCCTATAGTTGGAACACAACCTCCGGTCCCCCTTCTTAAAAGGAGGGACTACCACCTTGGGTGCCAGTCCAGAGGCACTGCCCCCGATGTCCACGCAATGCTGCAGAGTCATATTAACCATGACAGCCCCACAACATCCAGGGCCTTAAGTAACTCTGGGCGGATCTCATCCACCCCCGGGGCCCTGCCACCGAGGAGCTTTTTGACCACCTCGGCAACCTCAGCCCCAGAGATGGGAGAGCCATCTCCCAAGTCCCCAGGCCCTGCTTCCTCACCAGAAGGTGTGTCGGTGGGATTGAGGAGGTCTTCGAAGTATTCCTTCCACTGATCCACAACATCCTGAGTCAAGGTCAGCAGCGCACCGTCCCCACCAAACACAGTGTTGACAGAGCACCGCTTCCCCCTCCTGAGATGCCGGATGGTGGTCCAGAACCTCTTTGAAGCCAGGGCACCACCATCACCGCTGGTGTCCACCAACGGGTTTGGGTGTTGCAGTCACGACAGGCACCGACCACCTTACGGGCACAGCCGCCTCAAAAACGGAGGCACGGAACATGGCCCATTCTGACTCAATGGCCCCCTCCTCCCCCGGGACATGGTCGAAGATCTCCCAGAGGTGGGAGTTGAAGCTCCTTCTGACAGGAGATTCTGCCAGACGTTCCCAGCAGACCCTCACAATGCGTTTGGATCTGCCAGGTCTGACCGGCATCCTCCCCCACCATCAGAGCCAACTCACCACCAGGTGGTGATCGGTTGACAGCTCAGTCCCTCTCTTCACCCAAGTGTCCAAGACGTCCGACGACACAACAACAAAGTCGATCATCGAACTGTGTCAGAGGGCGTCCAGAGGTTTGATTTTAAGTAATTTATTTTTTATTTTATTTTGAAAGTATAGTTGTGTAAGACAGGGTTCATAAAGATTGTTACCGATAACGTTTCCAGGACTTTAAGTCAGAGTTTAAAGAAAATAAAACTTTAAATGGCTGGAGTTTTTGGACATTTTTCTAATAAAGTAAAAACTTTAATGTTTTCCTTTGTTTCCTTAATGATTTTTAAAGAAAAAGTTTTGGCTATTTTTCCTTTCTATAAAAAAAAAAACATTAAAATTACGGTTCTCGGGTTACTTCTATGATCTTGTCTCAAATCTGATTTACATCAACATGACAACATGTGACGGAAAATATAATAATATATAATATGTATATAATAATACATGTTTTCCTTGTGACACCAGGAGGACAGAGGAGGAGGAGACAGAGGAGGAGCAGACAGAGGAGGGGGGTGTTACCTGCTCGGGTCATCATGTCCAGGTGAGACGCTGCGTCCTGCAGCGGCTGCATACCTTTAGTGGTCTGACTGAAGGACACATCCTGGCTGTCGTTGACTCCTCCTCCTCCTGATGCCCCGCCTCTTCCCACACCTCCACCAATCAGAGACGGCTTCAGACGAGGCTCCATGTCCAGCTCAAACTGCAGCAGGAGACAGGAAGTGCTCAGAGAGCGACAAGAAGTGGCAGGAAGTGCTCAGAGAGTGACAGGTGTGGCATGCGACTGACCTGCACCGAGCTGTTGTCAAACATCTCCAGGGTCATCTCCTCCTCCTCCTCCTCCTCCTCCTGCAGCGCTGCCAGGCTGAGCCCGGCCACTCCTCCCGCAGCCTCTTCCAGCTCCTCCTGGAGGCCCGAGGAGTCGTAGTACTGCAGGAGCACCGGCGCCCGGCTGGAGTTCCTCTGGATCTCCACACGCAGAATCCCGTCCCTCGGCCAGCGGTCCCTCACCTCCTCCAGACAATTAATGGGAGAACGGGAGAAGGCGATGTGGATATAGGCCAGGATGAAGAGGACAAAGAGCGCCTGAGGAGGAGCAGAGGAGGAGGAAGGAGGAGGAGAAGTAGGAGCAGGGAGGAGGAGGAGGAGATTAGAGGAGGTAACTGACTCAGCAGGTTGTGTCATGACGGTTAAGTCACTGTGATTGGCACGTTCAACCGGGTGTTTAGTTTCACTGCAGAGTCACCTGAAGCAGCCAGATGTTGGTGGCTCTTAGCAGGTTTGTCTGCGGTGTGAACGGGGCTTAACAAAGGCCCGGAGGTGTGACTGCTGTTAATCTGATGGAGCGGCACAAACACCAGCCTCCGTTCAGCCCGACAGTTTAATCTCATTCCTGCAGAACGTTTACTGGAACGTTCTCCTCATATTTCCGTTTACGTTTCCACAGACATTCACGTATATGTTCCCTTATAATGTGTCATCAACGTGTGTCTTTCACTTTAAATAGGACAACTTTCACACCGTGTGATATGTCTTTAACATTTTACTATAACACACCTTTCACACCCTATTTGACTTTCTGTCCTGGACATGTTTCACATCTTGTTGTGTGTTTGACTTCATGTTTAGAGAGCTGTTTCACACCTTGAGCAGGACGAAGAACTCAAAGACTCTCCTGAAGGATGGCGGAAACAGTCGGGCATATGTGACGGCCATTTTGAAGAAGAGGGCGTGAAAGAGGCGATCCCGCACGTTGATGAGGGGGTTCTGGTTGATGTTGGGGTTGCGGAGGCGGTTGGGTCCCATGTTGTTGTTGTTGTTGTTGTTCAGAGGGACGTTATTGTTGTTGGCCTGGTTCTCAGACATGATGTCAGTCTCTGGATTATTCCGCTCGCTCTGCACAATCCAACAGCTGACTTTAAGTCAGCATGGCGTCTGGTCCGAGGAAAAACTTTGACCCAGGATCAGGTGATGAAGGCGTCCACAGGGTCCGATTCACACCCAGCAGAGAGTCAAGGGACTGTTCACACAAATGACACTGAAAACCAACCATTGAAAAACACACATTAATTAATCTATCCTTCAAACCTTCATCCATTCACAAACTGAAACCTTCATCTCTTACTGACACACCTCAACATCACAATGCAGTAAATAAACGCAGTAAAGTACAGTAAATAAACACAGTAAAAAAAAACAGTAAATAAACACAGTTAAGTACAGTAAATAGATACAATAAAGTACAGGAAATAAACACAGTAAATTATAGTAATAAAGTGTTTAAACCCTGTATTGTTTGTCTGTTACTCTCTGTACTGGTTAGTAGTAAGTAAGTAGTTGTAGTAGTACTAATAGTCAAGTCAAGTCATTCTTATTTATAAAGCCAGTTATCACAAATCACAGTTTGCCTCAGAGGGTTCACAGCAGGCACCATCCCTCTGTCCTTAGACCCTCACATTGACTAAGAATAAGTATGAGTAGTCACCGTATTAATAATGTCAGTCATATCAGTAGTATTACAGCAGTAGTGTCAGTAATAGTGTTAATGGTATTAGAAGTATCAGTATTTGCCATTTCAGTAGTATTATCAGCATTAGTAGTATCAGCAGTTTTGCAGTAGTAGCAGTAGTCTCAATAGTTGTGGTTTTAACATTAGTAGTAGTCGTATCAGTAGTCATAGTATTAATGTCAGTAATATCAGTGGTATTACAGTAGTGTCAGTATCATATTAATAGTATTAATAGTATCAGTAATATAAATAGTATCAGCAGTGGCAGTAGCAGTAATATTTTTGGTTTCAATAATAGCAGTAGTATAAATAGTAACAGTAGTAGCTGTAGTATAAATAGTAGCAGTAGTGGCAGTAGTATTATAGTAGCAGTAGTTTCAATAGTATCAGTAGTAGTTCAAGTTCAAGAAATTGTTATTGTCCCCAAAGGGGCAAATTATTGTGCAGCCAGCAGAAGTGCATCAGTGTAACAATACAAACGAAAAAACACTGCATCTGAAATCACACTGAATCATTTAAAAAAGCGGCGGGAACATCTGAATCCCTCCATCTGTTGGTCCTGCGTTTCAGCTCATTAAACCTGCGTCCAGGTGGAAGCAGTGAGAAGCGGCGGTAACGTGGACGGCTCGGGTCGGCCAGCGCCGACCGGGTCTCCCTTAAAGACGATCGTTTAGTGGCACTCCGGCAGCCTTACTGCACACCTTAACAGCTCCCTGCAGTCCCAAACCAACAGCCACGGGAAAAGTGAGCGCTGATTCAATAAAACAAGAGTAAAACTTCTCATAAAGTCTGGAAACTACAAAGCTTACGACACAAACACATGCGCTGGTGAGCTTTTTTACAGACGGCATCAGCGTGAGGGGCGGCGCTCAGTCTGCCGTCACTGATGGTGCCACGATATTTATAGTTATCCACGACCTCGACCGCCTGATCATTGACGACCACGGGACAAGACCGGAGCAGTTCTCCTAAAATCTGTTGTCATCTTTTTTGTCTTGGACACATTTTTAGTGAGGAGGGACGACTTCCATCACTCAGTGGACTGAGATATGACTGATCTGTGCTCAGGGTCATCAGCGTTCAGGAAGGAGATGATTCCTGAATCATCAGCAAACTGGATGATGTGACGCCGAGCATATTGGCTCAGACACTCTTTTGTATATAGGACAAACAAAAGAGCGGAGAGGACACGCCGCCGGGGGGACCAGTGGAAGAAAACAGGGCTTTGGATAAAACGCCTTTGACCCTAACACGCTGCGACCTTGCGGTTAAAAAATTCATCAACCGACACATCAGTCCAGGGTTAATGTCGCGATGGCTCTGTAGCCGTTAAAAGCAGAAGAATCATCAATAAAAACAAGTCGCACAAAAGTTTGGGCACCCTCTAAGTGAATTAAAATCTCGTTTCAAAGAGGGCCTGTTGCGTCATCCACCCCCCAGCCGGACCTGAAAGCAAACTGGAGCGGGTCCAGAGGAGCCTGAACTGCTACGGGCCTGCAGTCCCTGAGCCTCCGAGGAGACTGTTTCTGTACAGGACTGAGGACCTCCACAGACCAGGAACCCTGCTGAGCAGGTGTAGTACAAGTATTAATAATAGCAGTAGTAGTAGAAGTATTAATAGTATCAGTAGTATAAATAGTACCAGTAGCAGTAGTATTATTTGTATCAGTAGTAGTAATAATAGTATCAATAGTATAAATAGTACCAGTAGCAGTAGTATTATTTGTATCAGTAGTAGTAATAATAGTATCAGTAGTATAAATAGTAGCAGTAGCAGTAGTTTCAAAAGTATCAGTAGTAGTAGTATTGATACTAGCAGTAGTATAAATAGTAACAGAAGCAGTAGTATTAATACTATCAGTAGTAGTAGTAGTAGTAGTAGGAGAAGTATTAATAGTCAAGTCATCAGCCCTCAGAGGGTTTACAGCAGGCACCATTCCTGTCCTCCCAAAAAAAACCTATAACAGGGGTAGTAGTAGTAGTAGTAGTAGTAGTAATATCAGTAGTTGTATTAGTAATAGTAGTTGTAAGCAGTAATAGTAGTAGTTAGTTATTGGTGGTATTTGGTATATTAGAAGCAGTATCAGATGTTTGTAGTTTTGGGGGCCTGCTAACAGCTAACACTTTCTCTGTCAGTAATAGTAGTAGTATAAGCAATAGTAATAGTAAGTAGTGGTTAGTAGTAGTTATTAGCAATTAGCAGTTTTAGTGGCCTTCAGAGTGAAGGTAAAAACATCCTGAGGCTAACAGCTAACACTTTCTCGTTCGGAACTAACGTTCGCTCCAGTTTAGCATGTAGCCGTGTTACCTGTTAGGGGCTCGCCAGGTGTGTGTCCATGCTCGCGGCACCTGCTCAGTGTTTCCATTGGAGCAAACAAATAAACAAACACACAAACAAACAAACACACAGGCTGAGAAACGCAGCAGCTAGCCGGTTAGCACTGTTAGCAGGTCCTTTCCACAGGAAGCTACAGGTGCTAGCGGCTAACGCGGTTCCACTGTGGAGCGCAGTTAGCTGGCAACTAGCGGGACTCCGCGAGGACACATTTCAGTTTCATCCAGACTGTGAGAAACACCTGAGACCGATCAACTGACAGCTCACAGAGCTACCAGCTAACACAGCTGCCAGCTAACAGACCGACGGCTGCTGTTTATCTGACGGAAACAACCAGGGCGGAAATACGGGTCCTTTGGTCACTGAGCGCTCAGCCCACAGTTCTGTCTGCAGGGCAGACATGACCGGCTGAGGGCAGAATGAATCCAGCGTCTCTCTGGCGCGAAGGTTTGAAGTCTTTAAAGACAAAATGGTCTGTTTGAAAATCCAACTATCATTTCTGTTTTTACAGTTTCTGGCTTCCATAAATGCTAACACGTTTAAGGGGGGGGTTCACCGCATTTATTAATCTTTTTTTTTAATGTCATTTTTTAACAACCACCAAAAACTTTTAAAGAACCTTCCAACCCCCACCTAACAACTAAAAAAATATCACAGATTTAAAAAAAAACATCGCTGAAACTTTTTGAAGAAAAAGAAAATAATATATAAAATAACAAACTGTCCCTCGCGGTCAAATAATTATCGGTAACCCTGGCAGACTGCGCTCAGGGAACAGCGCTCCCCAGGTGACGAGGCTGCCCCGCCGGCGCCATGTTGGATAAACACAAATTGCAATCTGACGGTGACACAAACTCTGATTAGATCAATAAAACAAACCCTGATCAGATCAATAAAACATGTCACCCTTAAATCTTACAACAAATCTAACACGCGCACATTTTTTCATCATGTGGCACAGGTTATTTCATTATTTACAGACAGGCACCTGTAGAAACAGCCCTGACAGCGGCAGGGTCCTGGCACTTTGTTGAAGTGAATGACGCTGAAGGTTTGTTGTGTTTTTTTCTCCACAGATATTAAAATTATTTTATATGTTTATTCTATATTCTGCTGTATAAAGGTCTGCTTATGGTTCGTACGAAAACGGCTTCATTGTAATTTAATTTAAATTATTTAATTTTAATTTAATCTGCGGCGCGCGCGGAAATGACCGAGCTGAGCTAACGTTAGCATTGAGCTAACTGTTCACCAAAATACCCCAAAATAGTAAGTAATCTGATTACCCTGAAATAACCAGGTAATTTACCCCAAAACACTCAGTAACCTGATTACACTGAAATGGGGCAAACAGTAAACTAATTTGTGATCATCATTATTACACATTTAAAATTACTCCAGAATTATTTTAATTTTTTAGCACTTTTTTAAGCCTTTTTTTGTTTTTTAATCTATCAGTTTTCAGGGTTGTTGTTGTTTTGTTTTTTTTTTTACTAATTTTTGGAGTAATTTCTGCTTTTGTTGGTTGTTGCCTTTTTTCAGTGTTTATGAAGGAATCAAAGTGAATTTGATTTCAAAGGTAAATTATTGATGATATTAATGATAAAGGTGTTTATGTTAATTGTGTTTGAGCTGGAGGACTTCTGTCTTCAGGTTTCTGTCTGTCCCGCAGCTGTGGACACACAGAAAACTGCGTCTCAAACATTTAGGACTCAACCATCAGCTGATCAGAATCTGGTGGTCAAAGGTCAATGGTCACGGTGACCCTGTAAGTCTATTGTATTTATAGAGCCCATTATCACAAAACACGGTTTGCCTCAGAGGGCTTTACAGCAGGCACCATCCCTCTGCCCGTACACCCTCACACCTACGAAGGAAAAACTCCCCAAAAAGAATTCCTGAAACGGGGAAAAAACGGTAGAAACCTCAGGAAGAGCAGAAGAGGATGATGAGGGATCCTTCGTCCAGAAGAGAGAGAGGAAGGCAAAACCAAGACCACGACTGGGGCAAGCCGGGGGTACGGGATCAGTGCAGCCACAGCACCAGCACAACCAAAGGCAGGATCACAGCACCAGCACAGACATCACCACGATCAGGCGCAGCCAAGACTGCAGCCAGGATCCGAGAAAACTAGGAAACAAGGGAGCAGGAACGCTCCGGAGAGGCAACGGCGTTAGCGCAGCGCAGTAAAGACTGGAGCGTTTGCAGATGGAGGGAGCAAGAGAAGGAAAAAGGAGCTCAGTGTCTCATTGAAGCTGATTTCTGAAGATGGTCGCCTCAAATTTGGCTCAATAAACGGATCAGGATCCGGTGGTCGAAGGTCATGGTGATCTCAGAAAACATGTTTTTGGCCAAAATTTCACCCAAATGCCAAACAGCATAAAATGATGACTTGGTGACAGTTTATATCCAAGAGGTCAAAGGTTGATTTCACCGTGATAAAACAGACAAAAATTTTAAAGAAAGAGGAAATTGCCAAAATAATAATAAAAAGATAAAATCCCCAAAAACTTTCAATGGAGGAAATCACCAAAAATAATTAAAGGAAAAAAAGGAAACTTAAAGTGAGAAAAATATCAAAGTAAAGACTTTGAAGGATGCCACGGTGGCGTTTCCTGTCTGCGGAGCGTCAAACATCACCTGACTGTCCGTGTTGCAGGTGAACCGTCCTCCTGACCACTGGATTCTTCTTCTGTGGTGCCATCATGGAGCTGGCGTACGTGTGTGAGTGGGAAAAACGTCCGAAGAGCACGCACTGTCCCTCCGTCCCGCTAGTGTGCTCCTGGTCCTGCAGGAACCTGGTGGCCTTCACCACCGACCTCAAGAGTGACGACGATGACAAAGGTAGGCCACGCCCACCGCCGAGGACACACCCACAGCACACCTGTAACTGTTCAGACCTCTGAGAGTGTGTGTGTGTGTGTGTGTGTGTGTGTGTGTGTGTGTGTGTGTGTGTGTCAGATGTCAGTCACATGATCCACATCATCGACACGGAGCACCCCTGGGACGTTTACTCCATCAACTCTGGACACACTGAGGTCATTTCCTGTCTGGAGTGGGACCAATCAGGTGAGCCTCACACTGATGATCAATCTGTTTATTGATCAGTCTGATTATTATTAATCCGTGTGATTATCAACGATCAATACAGGTTGTGAAACACGGAGTCGTTTCTAAAGAAAACATGAAAGCATGTTTTCTTTAGAAAGCACCAGAATTTTCCTTGAAAAATTTTCAAAATGTGGTCGATTTACGTGATTTTCTGATTATCAGTTTGTGTTGACGCATTTTAACGTGTTTGCGTTGGCGTGTGCAGGCTCGCGGCTTCTGTCTGCAGACGGCGACGGGCAGATTAAATGCTGGTCGATGTCAGATCACCTGGTGAACAGCTGGGAGAGCATCCTGTCCAGCTCGCTGGACGGAGACCCCATCGTTGCCCTCAGCTGGTTGCACAATGGCGTCAAGCTGGCGCTGCACGTCGAGATGGTAACAGCCAATGCTGCCACACACGCACACACGCGTGCGCGCGAGAGAGAGACAACCGTCCAGTCCAATAACATGCCAGACTCACACACGCCTGTCAGGTGATGAGTTCAGGTGTCAGGTGATGAGTTCAGGTGTTCAGTAAATCTTGGCTTCTTGTCTCCTCAGTCGGGTTCCACAAACTTTGGAGAGAAGTTCTCTCGGGTGAAGTTCTCTCCGTCTCTGACGCTGTTTGGCGGGAAGCCGATGGAGGGCTGGCTGGCGGTGACGGTGAGCGGGCTGGTCACGGTGTCACTGCTGAAGCCGGGAGGCGCCTTGCTCACGGCCAGCGAGAGTCTGTGCCGACTACGAGGACGTGTGGCGCTCGCCGACATCGCCTTCACCGGGGGAGGGAACATCGTGGTGGCCGCCACCGATGGCAGCAGCTCCTCCCCCGTCCAGTTCTACAAGGTCAGAACCGGAACCGCCGACCTCTGACCTTTGACCCCCGCGGTTCCTCTGACAGCGTTTTGCGTTCCTCAGGTGGTGGTGAGCGTGGTGAGCGAGAAGTGCCGCATCGATACAGAGCTGCTGCCATCGCTGTTCCTGCGCTGCACCACCGACCCGCTGAGACGGGACAAGTACCCCGCCGTCACGCACCTCAAGTTCCTCACCAGGGAGAACTCCGAGCAGGTAACAGAACTACAGAGAGAACATCTAACAGAACCACAGAGAACCAACATACAGAGAACATCTAACAGAACCACTGAGAACATCTAACAGAACCACAGAGAACATTTAACAGAAACACAGAGAACATCTAACAGAACCACAGAGAACATCTAACAGAACCACAGAGAACCAACATACAGAGAACATCTAACAGAACCACAGAGAACATCTAACAGAACCACAGAGAACCAACATACAGAGAACATCTACCAGAACCACAGAGAACATCTAACAGAACCACAGAGAACCAACATACAGAGAACATCTAACAGAAACACAGAGAACCAACATACAGAGAACATCTACCAGAACCACAGAGAACATCTAACAGAACCACAGAGAACCAACATACAGAGAACATCTAACAGAAACACAGAGAACCAACATACAGAGAACATCTACCAGAACCACAGAGAACATCTAACAGAACCACAGAGAACCAACACACTGAATGCGGATTTTAGATCTCAGATAAGGGATCAGTGTGCAGGATCATGGGCGAGAGAAACCCTGCAGAAGCCAAACCTGAGAACTTTGTGACTTTCTAAAAATAAAAATGAGAGTTAAATGAGGGAGAAAATGAAATTGATTTTCTTCTCTGCTCTCCTATAGAACATGATTTACAGGAACCATCGTTTAAAAAAACCTGGCTGACTGATACGGGAGACGGCCCCTCACTGAGGCGTCTCCGTCATCATGTTCTCGGGTCTTTTTAAAGACCCGAGAACATGATGTGTGTCGGTTCTAGTAGACAGCAGCGGGAGTGTGTTGGTTATGACAGTTATCGGGGTACGAGCTGGATTACAGACGCTGTATGAAGCGATGTATGTATGCATGTATATATGTATGTATGTATGCATGTATATATGTATGTATGTATGTATGCATGTATATATGTATGCATGTATATATGTATGTATGTATGCATGCATGCATGTATGCATGTATGTATGTATGCATGTATAAATGTATGTATGCATGTATATATGTATGCATGTATATATGTATGCATGTATGTATGTATGCATGTATACATGTATGTATGCATGTATATGTATGTATGCATGTATATATGTATGTATGTATGCATGTATATATGTATGTATGCATGTATATATGTATGCATGTATGCATGTATATATGTATGCATGTATGTATGTATGTATGCATGTATACATGTATGTATGCATGTATATGTATGTATGCATGTATATATGTATGTATGCATGTATATATGTATGTATGTATGCATGTATATATGTATGTATGCATGTATGTATGTATGCATGTATACATGTATGTATGCATGTATATGTATGTATGCATGTATATATGTATGTATGTATGCATGTATATATGTATGTATGCATGTATATATGTATGCATGTATATATGTATGTATGCATGTATATATGTATGTATGCATGTATGTATGTATGTATGTATGTATGCATGCATGCATGTATGTGTATTTGGTCAATGTATATTTTGAGAATACCTTGTGGAGTATTTGATCTGGAGGTGGTTCATGTGTACTTGATGATGTAATTGTACTGTGATGTCTGATGGACTCCAATAATCCGAATTATTGTCTGAATAATCCGACGTGAGTTAGTTCATACAGATACCGGACACGTAAATTAAATATTCATATGGAAAAAAAATTGCAACATTTGTTTAAATTTACATTTACATCTGTGTGTCTCTGTGTGTCTCTGTGTGTCTCTGTGGGTCTCTGTATCTCCGTGTGTCTCTTTGTGTCTCTGTGGGTCTCTGTGTCTCTGTGTCTCTTTGTGTCTCTGTGGGTCTCTGTGTGTCTCTTTGTGTCTCTGTGTGTCTCTGTGGGTCTCTTTGTGTCTCTGTGGGTCTCTGTGTCTCTGTGGGTCTCTGTGTGTCTCTGTGGGTCTCTTTGTGTCTCTGTGTGTCTCTTTGTGTCTCTGTGTGTCTCTGTGTGTCTCTGTGTCTCTGTGTGTCTCTGTGTGTCTCTGTGTGTCTCTGTGTGTCTCTGTGTGTCTCTGTGTGTCTCTGTGTGTCTCTGTGTGTCTCTGTGTGTCTCTTTGTGTCTCTGTGGGTCTCTGTGGGTCTCTGTGTGTCTCTGTGTGTCTCTGTGTGTCTCTGTGTGTCTCTGTGTGTCTCTGTGTGTCTGTGTGTCTCTGTGTGTCTCTGTGTGTCTCTGTGTGTCTCTGTGTGTCTCTGTGTGTCTCTGTGTGTCTCTGTGTGTCTCTGTGTGTCTCTGTGGGTCTCTGTGGGTCTCTGTGTGTCTCTTTGTGTCTCTGTGTGTCTCTCTGTGTCTCTGTGTGTCTCTGTGGGTCTCTGTGGGTCTCTGTGTGTCTCTGTGTGTCTCTGTGTGTCTCTTTGTGTCTCTGTGTGTCTCTTTGTGTCTCTGTGGGTCTCTGTGTGCCTCTGTGTGTCTCTGTGTGTCTCTTTGTGTCTCTGTGGGTCTCTGTGTCTCTGTGTGTCTGTGTGGGTCTCTGTGGGTCTCTGTGTGTCTCTGTGTGTCTCTGTGTGTCTCTGTGTGTCTCTGTGTGTCTCTGTGTGTCTCTGGGTCTCTGTGTGTCTCTGTGTGTCTCTGTGATCCTCTGTGTCTCTGTGTGTCTCTGTGTCTCTGTGGGTCTCTGTGTGTCTCTGTGGGTCTCTGTGTGTCTCTGTGTCTCTGTGTGTCTCTGTGGGTCTCTGTGTGTCTCTGTGGGTCTCTGTGTGTCTCTGTGGGTTTCTGTGTGTCTCTGTGGGTCTCTATGTGTCTCTGTCTCTGTGTCTCAGGTCCTCCTGTGTGCGTCCAATCAGAGCGGCAGCATCGTGGAGTGTTGGTCTCTGAGGAAGGAGGGACTTCCTGTCAACAACATATTCCAGCACCGCTCACCTGTCGGTAAGAGATCACACCGGTTCTACCGAGGTTCTGTCCCCGTGTCTGCCCTGTGACCTCTGACCTGTGACCTCTGACCTCTGACCTCTGACCCCATGCGTCCTGCGTACAGTCGGGGAGAAGCAGCCGACCATCCTGAAGTGGCGAATCCTGACGACCACCAGCGACCTGGAGCGCGTGTCGGCCGTCGCTCTGCCAAAACTGCCCATCTCCATCTCCAACACCGACCTGAAGGTGGCGTCAGACACCAAGTTCTGTCCCGGCCTGGGTGAGACACACCGAGACACAACCGGAGAGACACAGAGACACACACACAGAGACACACATGGAGAGACACAGAGACACAGAGACACACACACAGAGACACACATGGAGAGACACAGAGACACACACACAGAGACACAGAGACACACACACAGAGACACAGAGACACACACACAGAGACACAGAGACACACACGGAGAGACACAGAGACACACACACAGAGACACACATGGAGAGACACAGAGACACACACACAGAGACACAGAGACACACACACAGAGACACAGAGACACACACACAGAGACACAGAGACACACACACAGAGACACAGAGACACACACACACAGAGACACAGAGACACACACACAGAGACACAGAGACACAGAGACACACACACAGAGACACAGAGACACACACGGAGAGACACAGAGACACACACACAGAGACACACATGGAGAGACACAGAGACACAGAGACACACACACAGAGACACAGAGACACACACACACAGAGACACAGAGACACACACACAGAGACACAGAGACACACACGGAGAGACACAGAGACACACACACAGAGACACACATGGAGAGACACAGAGACACAGAGACACACACACAGAGACACAGAGACACACACACAGAGACACAGAGACACACACACAGAGACACAGAGACACACACGGAGAGACACAGAGACACACACACAGAGACACACATGGAGAGACACAGAGACACAGAGACACACACACAGAGACACAGAGACACACACACAGAGACACAGAGACACACACACAGAGACACAGAGACACACAGAGATGCACAGAGACACACAGAGACACAGAGACACACAGAGAGACACAACCAGAGAGACACAGAGACACACAGAGACACACACAGAGACACAGAGACCCACAGAGACACACATGGAGAGACACAGAGACCCACAGAGACACACAGAGACCCACAGAGACACAAAGAGACACACAGAGACACACAGAGACACAGAGACCCACAGAGACCCACAGAGACACACAGAGACCCACAGAGACACACATGGAGAGACACAGAGACACACAGAGATGCACAGAGACACACAGAGATGCACAGAGACACACAGAGACACAGAGACACAACCAGAGAGACACAGAGACACAACCAGAGACACACACAGAGACACAGAGACACAACCAGAGACACACACAGAGACACAGAGACACAACCAGAGAGACACAGAGACACACAGAGACACAGAGACACAACCAGAGAGACACAGAGACACAAACAGAGACACACAGAGACACACACAGAGACACAGAGACACAACCAGAGAGACACAGAGACACACACAGACACAACCAGAGAGACACAGAGACACACAGAGACACACAGAGACACAGAGACACAGAGACCCACAGAGACCCACAGAGACACACAGAGACACACAGAGACACACAGAGACCCACAGAGACACACATGGGGAGACACAGAGACACACAGAGATGCACAGAGACACACAGTGATGCACAGAGACACACAGAGACACAGAGACACAACCAGAGAGACACAGAGACACAACCAGAGACACACAGAGACACACACAGAGACACAACCAGAGAGACACAGAGACACACAGAGACACAGAGACACAACCAGAGAGACACAGAGACACACAGAGACACAACCAGAGAGACACAGAGACACAACCAGAGACACACAGAGACACACACAGAGACACAGAGACACAACCAGAGACACACAGAGACACACACAGAGACACAGAGACACAACCAGAGAGACACAGAGACACACAGAGACACAACCAGAGAGACACAGAGACACACAGAGACACAACCAGAGAGACACAGAGACACACAGAGACACACACAGAGACACACAGAGACACAGAGACACAACCAGAGAGACACAGAGACACACAGAGACACAAACAGTCTAGATCAATAGTTTTGCTAAACTGACAATAAAAACATCTGATGTGTTCAATGACTGTCAGATATTTGAAAATTCAACAATAATTTCTCTCCTTACAGTCTCTGATAAATGGCATCTATGTGATTTTAAAAATCACCAAATTTATTGATTAAAAATCACCAAAAAAATTAAGAAAAAAAAAGTCAAAATGTTTTTTTTAACAATATTTAGAATTTAAAAAAATCATAGTTTTCTTTTAAAAAAATCTTCAGAAATAGCAACAAAAAAAATGAAGAAAGAAAATTGCCAAACCTTTGTTTTAAATAGCCACAAAACTGTGATTTCGTTGTGTGTCTGTGACGTGTCCGCAGGTCTGGCTCTGGCTTTCCATGACGGCAGCATTCAGATCCTCCACCGTCTGTCCCTCCACACCATGGGCGTCTTCTACGGCTCCTCGTCCTCGTCCTCCCAGAGACCCGGAGACGAGTCCGCCATCAAACGCCAGAGAACCGGAGGCCCCGCCCTCCACTTCAAGGCCCTGCAGTTCTCCTGGACCTCGCTGGCGCTGGCCGGCGTGGACAACCACGGCAAGGTGAGGACACACACGCACCCCTGTCACTGTGGACCGTCTCTTTGTCCTCTGGTTAAATGTCCCCGTCTCTCTGTCCTCCAGTAACTCTGTGGACATTGTCTCTGTCTTCTCTGGTTAGATGTCCCTGTCTCTGTGTCCTCTAGTGTCTCTGTGGACATTGTCTCAGTGTCCTCTGCTGGCTCTGTGGATATTGCCTCTGTGTCTTCTGGTGTCTCAGTGGACGTTGTCTCTGCGTCCTCCAGTCAAATGTCCCTGTCTCTGTCCCCACTCAGCTGCACATGCTGCGGGTGTCCCCGTCCATGGGACAGGTGCTGGAGATGAACACGACGCTGCGCCACCTGCTGTTCCTGCTGGAGTACTGCATGGTGACGGGCTACGACTGGTGGGACGTCCTGCTGCACGTCCAGCCGTCCATGGTCCACAACCTGGTGGAGAAGCTGCACGAGGAGTACATGAGGCAGAACCAGGCGCTGCAGCAGGTCAGCCGCAGGGCATGATGGGAGAACAGCCACCTGTCAGGCAAACATAAACTAAAGAAAAAAAAATCACAAAATAACGTAAAGAAAAAATGTGCTCTAGTTTTTTTTTACAAATCGGCTGAATTTTAAAAAATGCACTATTATATAATTATCGTATAATTTGTTTCGCTTTTGGGTTTTGAAAAACACAATTTTTTCTCTTTACAAATCATTAAACATTATAAGGAAAAGAATATCGCCAATGTATTTTCTTGAAAAATTGCCAAAAAGAAGAAAAGAAAAAGAAATTGCTAAACAGTCAAATGCTTTTCTTTAAAAATCACCAAATGCAAGTATAAAAATTGCCAAAGTAAGAATGAGACAAATTCCAAATCACAGGTTATACTCCACTGGAGACCAGACACACAGATTATAACCAGGAGACCAAACACACAGATTATAACCAGGAGACCAAACACACAGATTATAACCAGGAGACCAAACACACAGATTATAACCAGGAGACCTGTCTCCCTCACTAAATTCCACTTCCAATGATGCCTCCATGTGTCTTTCTGTCTGTCTGTGTGGGTCTCAGGTCCTGGCAACGCGGATCGTGGCGGTGAAGGCGTCTCTCTGTAAACTCTCCACGGCAACGGCGGCACGCGCCTGTGACTTCCATGCCAAGCTGCTGCTAATCGCCATCAGCTCCACGTTAAAGTCCCTGCTGAGACCGCACGTTCTCAACACGCCAGACAAAAGTCCCGGAGACAGACTGACCGAGATCTGCGCCAAGAACATCGACACCGGTGAGACCGCAGGGACACACTTATCAGTCATCAGTCACCGACTGATCGATATTGATGATCAGTGACTGATCAGTGCGTCTCCTCAGATATTGATAAGGTGATGATCAATCTGAAGACAGAGGAGTTCGTGTTGGACGGCCCCCCCCTGCAGTCCCTGCAGCAGCTGATCCAGTGGGTCGGAGACTTTGTCCTCTACCTGCTGGCCAACCTGCCCAACCAGGTGAGACCAGAGCAAAATGAGAACACAATGAGAACTCAACCAGAACACCACCAGAACATGACTAGAACCAGACTAATGAGAACTAGAGACAGACAGGAACAGAAAGACAACAGTTCTCTCCAGCTTCAGGATGTTTCTGGTAAAGAGCTTCTGATTATTGATCTCTGATCGATGGCTGACCTGTTCTCCGGTTCTCTGGTTCTCCTGTTCTGCGGCGGGCCCTCAGGGCTCCATGGTGCGTCCCGGGTTCGGCTTCATGCGCGACGGGGCGTCTCTGGGGATGCTGCGGGAGATGCTGGTGATGATCAGGATCTGGGGTCTGCTGAAGCCCGGCTGTCTGCCCACCTTCACTGCCACCTCAGACACCCAGGACAGCATGCAGCTGCTGTTCAGACTGCTCACCAGACTCTGGATCTGCTGTAAGAACCAATAATCTATCAATACTATTGATCAGTCACTGTCATTAACCAGCTGATCATGTTATTGATATGAGGTCACTCAGCTCTTTGTGTGTGTGTGTGTGTGTGTGTGTGTCGCAGCGCGGGACGAGGGCCCCCCCCAGGAGCCCGACGAGTCTCTGATTGACGAGTGCTGCCTGCTGCCCAGTCAGCTGCTGGTTCCCAGTATGGACTGGCTCCCAGTGAACGACGGCGTCATCGTCAGGCTGCAGGGAAAACATCCAATCAGACTGCAGTTTGGAAAAGCCTCGTCTCTGCCCGGAACAGGCCCCGCCCCACCGCTGGACGTCTTCACCAGGTAACACAATCAGAAATACACACAGTAACACATACATGCACACAGAAATACACACAGAGTAATACACACAGTAACACACAAACACAAAGTAACACACACACAGAGTAAATGTCTGAATGTGTGTGTGTGTCCAGGAGTCCCAACTCTAAGAAGATGGACAACCTGCGCTGTGTCCACATGGGCGTCTGTCCCACTGAGGACAGTAAGGCCTGCACCAGGTGAGTCCACAGGAAGTGATGTCACAGCTTCAGACATGTCCTACAGAACACGGAACCTCCAGAGAACGTCTTACCATGTTGCTCGTTGTGTGTTGTGTGTTACATGTTGTCTGATGCATGTTGTGTGTTGTGTGTTACATGTTGTCTGATGCGTGTTGTGTGTTGTGTGTTACATGTTGTCTGATGCGTGTTGTGTGTTGTGTGTTACATGTTGTCTGATGCGTGTTGTGTGTTGTGTGTTACATGTTGTCTGATGCGTGTTGTGTGTTGTGTTCAGGTGCGGCTGTGTGACGATGCTTCGCTCTCCAAACAAAACTAACGCCATGAAGCAGTGGGAGCAACGCTGGATCAAAAACTGTCTGTGTGGAGGCCTGTGGAGGAGGATCCCCCCCACTCTCACCTGACCACATCACCTGACCCCCCTACTCTCACCTGACCACATCACCTGACCCCCCCACTCTCGCCTGTCCACATCATCTGACTCCCCCACTCTCACCTGACCACATCATCTGACTCCCCCACTCTCACCTGACCACATCACCTGACCCCCCCACTCTCACCTGACCACATCACCTGACCCCCCCACTCTCACCTGACCACATCACCTGACCCCCCCACTCTCACCTGACCACATCATCTGACCCCCCCACTCTCACCTGACCACATCACCTGACCCCCCCACTCTCACCTGACCACATCACCTGACCCCCCCACTCTCACCTGACCACATCACCTGACCCCCCTACTCTCACCTTGTTTGTTGCTGGTGTCCATCAAATTGTTTTCTGATTCAGAACTGGTCTGGACTGGTCTGAAGTGGTTCAGATTTCAGGATCCAGAATCTTCCTCGTCAGTAAACTGGACCTGATGTTTTGTTCAGTTTTTGTAAATAAAGTTTGTTTTGTATTTGACTTTATAATAAAAGTGTTGCTCTCTGTTGTTTTGTTGAGTAGAATAGAGTAGAATAGAGTAGATCTTTATTGTCCAGCTCACCGAACACAGAGGACAATGAAAAGCAGACAAACAGTAAAAACATAGCAGGTGAGCAGGTAAATGGGGGGGGGCTCAATCCTTGAAACATGATTTTTTATTTATTTTATGGTTGATTTTTAAAGAAAAGATGCCTTCGAACACACGTCTTTTCTTTGAATTAATTTCTTTTCATTAATGGTTATTTCTGAAGAACGCACTGAGGCGACTTTCATTTTAAAAGAAAAGCTTTCCTTAAAAAATGTTGATTTGTAAAAACATGAAACATGTTTTTTTCTCTTTAATACTATTGGCTGATTTTTAAAGAAAGCATTTTGATGATTGTTTTCCTTTAAAAAAAATGCGTGAAGAAAATCAATTAAAAACAACAAATATTTGGGTCATTTTTAAGAGAAATATTTTGGCAATTGTTTTTTCCTTAAAATATTTTGAAAGTTTTAAAGAAAAGATTGTGGCGATTTTTTTCTTTTTTAAAAATGTCAATGTCTGGTTTTTATTTTTCCTTTAAAATTTTTGGTCATTTTTCAAACAAGACATTTTAAGGGGGAGGGATTTAAAGGGATTTAAAAATATATAAATAAATGATGATCTAATATATCAAAATACGGATTAATGCAGTTTTAAAATGAAGAAATCTGCATCACCTGCAGGCACCAATCACCTGCCATACACACGCACGCACGCACGCATACACACACACACACACACACACACACACCGTGCGGAGTGAAGCAGCAGCGGGGGAAGCGGCGGCGGATCTCCGGCTGAAACAGAAAACGGTCGCAGATCAGCGTTTTTCGGGGAGAACGGGGATCCAGCCGGACTAACGGGACGGGGATTGGCACTGTAACCGACCCGCGGCAACCGGGGCGACCAGGCAGGTGTGTCAGCCGTCACGGCTCCGTTAACGGCTCCGGTTCTGCTGCTGCAGGAGGAAACGTGACGCGAATCAAAGGATCGATGGTCTGAGGTGAGACTGGGGGGACTGGGCGCGCGTGTGCGTTATCTGTATGTGTGTGTGTGTGTGTGTGTGTGTGTGTTCTGACTCATGTATTCAGTGGATCAATCGAAGCCGCATCAGAGACAAAAAAACAGGAACATCCGGTCCACACCGCAGTCCTCTATCTGTCCCTCTGTATTATTTACTGCAGTCCTTCAGGCCTGTCCACCCATCTGCCCCTCTGTCTGTATTGTGGACAGATTCATCTGGAAAGCCAGGTGGACAGCGTCCCCTTGTCTGTCCCACTGTTTGTCTCTTAAAGGGTTCAGGTCTGATCTTTTCACTCTGATTGGTTGGATGTTAATTGGCAGCAGCAGGTGACTCTGGGTTAAACTCAGGTGGAGCCGTGTTCAGGTGGAGCCGTGTTCAGGTGTATCACATGAATGCAGAACATGATGAAGTCAGTTTGGATCCAGAGGAACCAGTTAGAACCTATTAACCCTCCGCTGTCTGATGACAATGATCTGGTGGTGAAGAACCGCACCTTCAGACAGTATGGAGGAAACAGAGAATGTCTATGGTTACTGGAGGACATTACTGGAGAACGTCTGTGGTTACAGGAGAAAGTTACTGAAGAACATCTGTGGTTACTGGAGCACATTTTTGGTTACTGGAGAACGTTGTGTTTTTACTGGAGAACATCTGTGGTTACTGGAGAACATCTGTGGTTACTGGAGAACGTCTGTGGTTACTGGAAAGCGTCTGTGGTTACTGGAAAGCGTCTGTGGTTACTTGAGAATGTCTGTGGTTACTGGAGAATGTTGTGTTTTTACTGGAGCATGTTACTGGAGAACATCTGTTTTTACTGGAGAACGCCTGCGGTTACTTGAGAACATAGGAAAGTCCTCCTTCTTCATCATTCTGTGTCCCCTCTCTAAATTCTGATGTTTTTGTGGTTCAGTGAAGGCAGCGCAGTTCTCGATACGTTCTGTTTGTATCAGAAGCAGTTTGAATCTTGGGTGAAGAACTGATCAGCTGATCAGATGGATGACAGGAGTAGCAGCAGCATAACCAATGGAGTACATTCTGCTGCTCTGTCTGTACCTAGAGTATGTTCTGCTGCTCCACCTGTACCCAGAATATGTTCTGCTGCTCCTTCTGTGTCCAGCGTATGCTCTGCTGCTCCATCTGTACCCAAACTGTGTTCTGCTGCTCCATCTGTGTCCAGAGTGAATGTGTTTAATGACAGTTATAAAGCAGCTGTATGTGTGTGTGTGTGTGTGTGTGTGTGTGTGTGTGTGTGTGTGTGTGTGTGTCTGTGTGCGTGTGTGTGTGTGTGTGTGTGTGTGTGTGTTTTGTAGGTCCGTCAGGATGATGATGAACTCTGAGAAGATGAAGAAGAAACCTCCAAAAGACAGTTTGACTTTGCTGCCATGTTTCTACTTTGTGGAGGTAAACAAACAACAACAACAACAATAATAATATAAACAATAATAATAATAATTCAGGATGTCCTGCTCACTGTGTTTTTATTACCCCAGATCGTGGGTCATGTGATATTGATTATCTACCGATCAAAGAGTCCCGATGACTATTCTCGTATTTCTCTGGAGGATCCAGCTGGACTCTGCAGGACTGCACAGTTACCTGCCACCACGATAAAATGACAGAGGGGGCTGTTACAAATTTCAAGGGGGCAATTTTTTCTTTCATAATAAAAATAATAAAATAATTTAATTTACACTTGTATTGGCCCCACAAGTGAATTTATGAATGTGTCCAAATCAGCAGCGACGGACACACGGAAACATGGCGCTCGCAGTGGCGTCTCTGTCGACTGACCCTTCATGTGGCGGCCGTGGATTCATACAATGGAGGGAAATTTAAATTAGGGCCGAAAGTTTTATTCACAACAACGAAAAGCACGCAGACAGAGGAATCGCTCCAAGAGACGAGATTATGTCCATCTGTCCGTCTCCATTTCAGGACCCTGGACAGCGCAACCTTAATACACATCGTTGCGAGATGCCTGAAATTATACTGACGGCCGGCGTGATCGTTTGACACCAAACCAGCATTTTTACAAGAAAACACAGCAGAATTATTTCTTACCTTTAGTGGAGTTGCAGCCTCCTTCTGGAGGAGCGCTCTGTGAGCACCGCCTCCAGCGCGCACTGGATCAAACGGGCTTTCCTTTGCCGTGCCGACTGAAGACATCGGTTAGTGTCGCCGAGGATGCCCCAAAAGTCGCTCCGTGTTTCAGTCAGATTCCACTAAAGTTTGTGAGCTCAAGCAGTTTCACCTTCTGACTGTCTCAAAGACTGAAGACTGTCTCAGTCAAAGACTGTCTCAGTCAAAGACTCAAAGCGCCTCCTCTGTCTCAGTTCCTCTGTCTCACCTCCTCTGTCTCACCTCCTCTGTCTCAGTTCCTCTGTCTCACCTCCTTTGTCTCACCTCCTCTGTCTCAGTTCCTCTGTCTCACCTCCTCTGTCTCAGTTCCTCTGTCTCACCTCCTTTGTCTCACCTTCTCTGTCTCAGTTCCTCTGTCTCACTTCCTTTGTCTCACCTCCTCTGTCTCAGTTCCTCTGTCTCACCTCCTCTGTCTCACCTCCTCTGTCTCAGTTCCTCTGTCTCACCTCCTTTGTCTCACCTCCTCTGTCTCAGTTCCTCTGTCTCACCTCCTCTGTCTCAGTTCCTCTGTCTCACTTCCTTTGTCTCACCTCCTCTGTCTCAGTTCCTCTGTCTCAGTTCCTCTGTCTCACCTTCTCTGTCTCAGTTCCTCTGTCTCATCTCCTTTGTCTCACCTTCTCTGTCTCAGTTCCTCTGTCTCACCTCCTTTGTCTCACCTCCTCTGTCTCAGTTCCTCTGTCTCACCTCCTCTGTCTCACCTCCTCTGTCTCACCTCCTCTGTCTCAGTTCCTCTGTCTCAGTTCCTCTGTCTCACCTCCTCTGTCTCAGTTCCTCTGTCTCACCTCCTCTGTCTCACTTCCTCTGTCTCACCTCCTCTGTCTCAGTTCCTCTGTCTCACCTCCTCTGTCTCAGTTCCTCTGTCTCACCTCCTCTGTCTCACCTCCTCTGTCTCAGTTCCTCTGTCTCACCTCCTCTGTCTCACCTCCTCTGTCTCAGTTCCTCTGTCTCACCTCCTCTGTCTCAGTTCCTCTGTCTCACCTCCTCTGTCTCACCTCCTCTGTCTCACTTCCTCTGTCTCACCTCCTCTGTCTCACCTCCTCTGTCTCCCCTCCTCTGTCTCAGTTCCTCTGTCTCACCTCCTCTGTCTCAGTTCCTCTGTCTCAGTTCCTCTGTCTCACCTCCTCTGTCTCAGTTCCTCTGTCTCACCTCCTCTGTCTCACCTCCTCTGTCTCACCTCCTCTGTCTCAGTTCCTCTGTCTCACCTCCTCTGTCTCAGTTCCTCTGTCTCACCTCGTCTGTCTCACCTCCGTCTCACCTCCTCTGTCTCAGTTCCTCTGTCTCACCTCCTGGTGTGAACGGACTCAGAGGTCCACTAACAGAGCAGTACCATGTCAGCTCGAGATGAGAGCGTTGGATTTCTACACCGTCAGCCGTCAAACAAAGATGAAAATACCAAAAACAAATCTTAAAAAATAAAATCAGAAGAAGAATGAGCCGCCTCTTACCCACAATACAACAGGTCATAGCAGGCTGGACAGTGAACCGTGTTGTTTCCTGTTGAGCTCTCGGTGGGCGCCGATGATGTCACTGATGATGTCACAGCGATGATGTCACTCTGATGATGTCACAGCAATGATGTCACTCTGATGATGTCACTGTTGTTGTGTGCAGCTTCCCATTGTGGCTTCTTCTATGGTGTCTCTGTACTTCCTGGAGCTGACAGACATGGTGCAGCCGGCACAGGTCGGTTTTCGCTGCCACGACAGGGAGCTCAGCATGCCGTACGTGGACGGCGGCGAAGAGCTGATCCCACTGCTGATGCTGCTGAGCCTCGCCTTCGCCGGCCCGGCTGCCTCGGTAACAAACACACACAAACACACACACGCACGCAGGTGGTGTCCGCCAGGTCAGAGCATCAGTGTGATGGTGATGATGTCACTTCAGGTGTGTCAGTAACCATGGAGACTGTGGATCAGGATAGAGCGGTCTCTAAAACACATTATAAACATTCAGGCCTGATGACATCACTGGTCCAGTCTCCAGGTCCTGACGGTGCGTTTGTTTTGTGTGTCAGATCATGCTGGTTGAAGGTCTGATCTACTGCCTGCAGTCCAGACTGAAGCTCCGCAGACCTGAAGGAAGCATCAACGCCGGAGGCTGCAACTTCAACTCCTTCCTGAGGAGGACGGTGCGCTTCGTAGGTACGACACTGAAACTACACTCAAGACTACACCTGGAACTACAACTGAAACTACACCTGAAACTACACCTGAGACTACAACTGAAACTACACCTGAGACTACACCTTAAACTACACCCGAGACTACAACTGAAACTACACCTGAGACTACACCTCAAACTACACCTCAAACTACACCTGAGACTACAACTGAAACTACACCTGAGACTACACCCGAGACTACAACTGAAACTACACCTGAAACTACACCTGAGACTACACCTGAGACTACAACTGAAACTACACCTGAAACTACACCTGAAACTACACCTGAGACTACAACTGAAACTACACCTGAGACTACAACTGAAACTACACCTCAAACTACACCTGAGACTACAACTGAAACTACACCTCAAACTACACCTGAGACTACAACTGAAACTACACCTGAGACTACAACTGAAACTACACCTCAAACTACACCCGAGACTACAACTGAAACTACACCTGAGACTACACCTCAAACTACACCCGAGACTACAACTGAAACTACACCTGAAACTACACCTGAGACTATAACTGAAACTACAACTGAAACTACACCTGAAACTACACCTCAAACTACACCTGAGACTACACCTGCGACTACACCTGAAACTACACCCGAGACTACAACTGAAACTACACCTGAGACTACAACTGAAACTACACCTCAAACTACACCTGAGACTACACCTCAAACTACACCTCAAACTACACCACACTACACAGTCTTCACCTGTCTCTGTCCTCAGGTGTGCACGTCTTCGGTCTGTGTGCGACGGCGTTGCTCACTGACATCATCCAGCTGTCGACGGGTTACCACGCTCCGTTCTTCCTCACCGTCTGTAAACCGAACTACACGCTCGCCGGCGTCTCCTGCAACACCAACGCTTACATCACCAAAGACATCTGCTCGGGTCATGACCAGCACGCCATCATGGCAGCCAGGTGAGTCCTGTGTTCAGGTTCCTTTGGAGATTAACCCTTTAAAACCCGAGCAGACTGGCTGGTTTCTTCTAAAGCACAAAAAGACAACAAGTAGCAGAAGAAGAAATGACCCAAAAATAAGCAAGAAATTATCAAAAAGTACGAAAAATTACCTAAAATTATTTTAAAAACATACATGGCAAACATGACTCAGCGCTCAGAGTTTAAAGGGTTAAACAGGAAAGCTGAGGTTTGGCTTTTGAAGGGTTAAAGTGATTCTTTGTTATGGTTAAACTTTTTTTCTCTCTCTGACAGAAAAACGTTCCCTTCCCAGCATGCAACGCTGTCTGCCTTCGCCGCTGTTTATGTATCTGTGAGTGGACTCGTCTTTGTTCAAACCGCTGAGCTTCATTTAAAATGCCGCCGACACAAAGACGACGATGCTGTTTAACAAACGCTGTGCAGACGTGACTGATGACAGCGCTGAGTAAACGGCGTGCTGGTGACGCTCACCGCCTTTCTTGTCTTTCAGATGTACTTTAACTCGACCATTTCCGACAGCACCAAGCTGCTCAAACCTGTCCTCGTCTTCGCCTTCGCCATCGCGGCGGCGCTGACGGGTCTGACTCAGATCACGCAGCACCGCAGCCACCCCATCGACGTGTACGTGGGCTTCCTCATCGGAGCCTTCATCGCCGCCTACTTGGTGAGCCCACCGCCGGTCACATGACAGGAGACACGCCCATCACACGTCCACCTGTTGTCATGGACACCTCTGTGTCTTCCTGTTACCATGACGACTGCACCACTCTAAGACTACCACAGAGACAAACAGGAAGTCTCAATCAGCAGCCGTCCTCCACGAGACACAACACGTCTCTGTCTGTCCTCACTCTGTCTGTCCTGTCTGTCTGTCTGTCCTCACTCTGTCTCTGTGTCCTCACTCTGTATGTCCTCTGTCTGTCCTCACTCTGTATGCCTTTGTCTGTCTCTATGTCCTCACTCTGTATGTCCTGTCTGTCCTCACTCTGTCTCTATGTCCTCACTCTGTATGCCTCTGTCTGTCTGTCTGTCCTCACTCTGTCTCTATGTCCTCACTCGTCCTCATGTTCGTATTGAGTGACATCATTCTATGATGTCATCTGTCCTCACTGTCTGTCTTCTGATTGGCTTCCAGAGTTCTTGTCTGAAATCAGGGAAATGATGTCATCGACGACATCACTAAATAGAGCTGAAGCTGAAAGTTGAAGTTTAGTTTTCTTCTTCTTCTTCTTCTTCTTCTTCAGGCTCTTCACGCTGTGGCCAACTTCAAGTCCTCTGATGACATCACTCCGGCCCCGCCTCCCCCGCCACCAAAGGAGGACCCTCTGCGAGCACTGACCGAGCGGGGACACGAGTCAGTCTACAACAAGGGTCCCGCCTCCGCCTCGGAGAGCAATGATGAGATTGCACCAGCTCCGGCCCCCATGGACCGGCTGGAGGGCCTGGGGCCCCTGCAGCGGGAGAAGAGCTCCATAGGGAGCCTGAAGAGGGCGAGCGTGGATGTGGAGCTGCTGGCGCCGCGCAGCCCGATGGGCAAGGAGACCATGCTGACCTTCAGCAACACGCTGCCCAGGGCCAGCATGAACATAAACGGGGTGCTGGGGGCCAACCCAGGGCCCGAGGACCCGGTGCAGCCCGTGCAGCCGGTGCAGCCCATGCAGCGGCGGCTGAAGGCGGTGCAGGTGCCTGTGGACCCGATGCGCTCGCAGCAGCTGGTGTCGGAGTGGAAGCAGAAGTCGATGGAGATGCGGGGCTTGAGCGTGCGGGACGAGGCGGATCAAGACGCCAGCGAGGATGGCTCCGAGGTGGGCTCCATGGGGACGGATGAGGGGGGGTCTCAGGCCCCTCTCTTCCAGCCCGTGGTGCAGTCTGCAAGGGCGTCATCCAGTCGTAACCCCACTCCACCTCCAGGGTGCGCCAAAGCTGTGGCGACTCCCAGACCGCCACAGATGCCCGAAGCCGGGCCTCCGCCGGTGTCCCCGAAGAGTGCGCTGACCCGCGCTAAGTGGCTTGCCATCCGAGAGAAGACAACTGGGGAAGGGTCGGGCCGCAGCACCACCAACCAGCCACGACTCATGCAGGTTATTGCCATGTCGAAGCAGCAGGGGCTCCTCCCCTCCTCCTCCTCAGCTGAGAGGTCCTCTGAGACCACCTCCACCTGCTCCGGCACCTCCTCTACCACCAACTCCCCACACTACCACCCCTCTGAGCCACAGCGGGAGGTGCCCGGCATAATCACCGTGGACGCCCACGCCCCCCACCATCCTGTCGTCCAAGACCCGCCTCATCCTCAAGCCCCACCCCTAGTAGGTAACAGTAACCCCTGGGAGTGGGCGGGCGCGTCCAGTGGTGGCGACCCGCGAGACACCTATGACCTCAACAGCCTGACCCGCGGAGACTCCGCCGCCCGTGGCAGCAGCTTCCGGCCGCATCGATCTGCCTCGCCGTGCACCGCGGTCGACCACAACCCAGCCCCACCCCCTCAGCACCTGCAGGCAGAGCTGTCGGCAGACGCTCAGCGCAGGGAGATGGCCATGAGACGCAAGACGGCGCTGGTTCTATTGGATCGAGAGATCCGAAACCAGACTGAACAGGAGAACTATTACAAGAGTCTGCAGGGACGCAGGTTCAAGGACTAACCCCGACCCTTCAAAATAAAAGCCTTATTCTCAAACTGCTCTCTGACAGCACAAACCTGGACGGCTCCGAGGACCAAGTCACTATGCACCCACTGGACTTCCTGTGAGGGAGGTCCTGATGCTCGGTGGCTCCACACTAAAGACCGCCGTCGACTGACGATAAACATAATAAACAATCATAAAAACAACAATAAACAACAATAAAAAACAAAAATAAACAACAATAAACACAAAACAAGACGTCACCAACTGCAATAAATAACACTACCATGGCAACCATCACTTGTGGTTAGAAGTGACGGTTGCCACAGTAACTCGGGACCTGGGACACTGAGAGGCAACACCTATAAAAGCTCGAGTTTTCAGGAGTGAATTCCCCATCGAGTCCCTGATCCAAGTCATTTCATACCGAGTGTCTGCCATCTGTTTCTCTAAAGAATCTAGCTGCTCGCCACCGCGTCTCTAAAGTCACTCCGATCTGCCTACGTGAGTCCTCGTCCTCTGAAAACTCTGCAACACAAAAAAACGAGGTGTTGATCATCTACACTGCTCCTGAAGAAACGCTGCTTTTATCTGAAATACACCAAAATATTTTGTGACTGTCGTCGTCTTCGACCAGCTTCCTGTTACTCAATTTTAGTCATGACGAGTTTTTGCCCATTTTTGTTTCAGGTTGTCGAATTCGGGCACTTTTTCTTTAAGACGTCTGTCCTTCAGCAGAGGGATCTCTCCTCAGTCACTCCTCCTGAGGTGTCAGCAGGGTTTTCCCTGTTAAAGGGGGTCTGAGCACAGACTGATGGTGCCTGCTGTACAGTGCTCTGAGGCTGACTGTATTTTAGATCAAACTGAAATTGAATTGAAACAATTGTTCCTCTCTCTGGGACTGTATGATTGGCATACGCTGATCTCTGGCTCACCTGTAGAGCTCTTTGGGTATAAAAATTAAAAACGTCGGCTCACCTTTCTCACGCTCGTTGACATGTCATACCAGCACTGACGTCACCCTCATCGAGCAAACCCGCCAACGCGTGACGCTCAGAGTAACTGATGGAGTCTAAAGACAAACTGTCGGACCAACAGTCCGTCACCCCGGAGGTGTTGTACCTGATGACCTGGGCTGAGGACGTGCTGATCCGACGGTCAGTTTATCTAATGGCCACAGGGGGCGCCGCTGTGTTTTTGCCGCCGTCAGAACGAATGGTTCGGCCCGATTGGGCCTGGTTCAGCACGTTTCCTTTGTCCTCGTACATAACGACGTGCAGAATGAACAGCCGCAGTGTGCGATAACTCACCTTGGGTCCCGAGTCGACCTGAACATCCTCAGTGGCGAGTCGAGCGTCCGTGGTGTCGAGCCACCGAGCAGTAAGCTGGAGTTTCCATGGTAACTCCCTCTGTGAACAACCTGTGGTCAAAGAGCACAGAGATGATTCAAAGACTCATTCTGAAGCACAAACATGCAACAAACATCGAAACCTGCAGTGGCGCTCCCATGATGAGATCCTCCTGATCTGTCACCGGCCCAGCAGCCTGGCTACCACTTCCTGTTTCCTGCAGAGACCTGATTGGCTGGCGGACTGTTGGAGGTCTCACACTGATTGTATATTACCTGGACGAGTGTGTTGTTGCCTTTCTGTTGTGATGGCTTGGTTGCTATAGTGATTCTCAGCATGTTTGTTAGTTTGTGTGCTGCTCTCTGATTGGTCGAGTGTTGTTTGTGCGTGCGTGTGTGTGTGTGTGTGTGTGTGTGTGTGTGTGTGACTTTAAAAGTGTGTATTACAGATGGACCGAAATGAGATTAAATATTTATAGATGCTTACATCCACAATTTAAAGATACACTCACTGATTTGGTTTCAGTGTCTTTGATGATCAAATATATTTAATTTATGAAAGAATTCTTTCGATTTTTTTCATAATTAGTAACAAAGAAAATTAGGATAAATGTTTCAACTAAAAAACTACAACTAAAAGAATCATTATTTAAAGGACCATTAAGTATTGGGGTCACGATTTGGGGGAAAAAAGGATTTTTTTCAAAGTAAAATTGCAATGCTGCGAGCGAGAGCAGTAAAATCACAGAATGTGTTCATTTTCTGTTGTAATGAACAAAACGGATGATTTGTCTTTAGCACGGAAACCCAGCAGCAGCTGTGAGAGACTCGACGTGTCCTCTGAGCTGGTGAAGACGCTGATTCTGGATCAGTGAGTGAAACATCGATGAGGCGACTCTGAGTCTGTCTCTGCTGTTTATGTGTCTGTGTGTCGTTGCATGTGTCGACGTTTGATTTCAAATCAGACGCCGGTCGTGATCATCGCGGAGACAGAGCTTTTCAATCCTGAAGAGACTTTTCCATCTGAATGTAAAAAGACGAAGCTTCATTTATCTTCAATCTGTACATGCAAAAAGAAAAAACTGCTGCTATAAAAAAAGTTTAATCTGTGAACATAAGAGCGGAGGAGAAACGGGGAGGATGCTGCATGCTCATTGGTCGTGACGATGAAAGTTCTCAATAAAGTTATTCTTGATCAGAAGATCAAGATCAGAATTTTCTTGTTTTTTCTCTCTCCTGTGTAAGAGTCTGAATTATGTGAAAAACTACAATGTATACATTTCTTAGGTTTTTCATAGAAAAGGAGGTTAAGGAGTAAAACGTCTCTTCACAGAGGAGAGAAAGTTGATGTCCGTCATTAATGAGTTAAACTCGTCTCTAATCCCTCAGTTTAAAGACGCCTTGATTCTTTTATTCCTTCAGTTTCTTAATAATTTGAGTTTTGTGGAGTTCTTGATCCCACGGGGCATCTGGTTAAACCCACCAATTAGTGCTGAGAGATTAAAGACCTGCGAGATGTTCGCAGTTGAGCGGACTGCGGGAGATTTCTGTCTCCGGAGGACACTTAAATAAAAATCTTTAATGAAGCCGTCAGCTGTGAACTTTCGCTGAACCGGTTCCCATTCTGACAGTCTCAGTGGCGAGGCCAGCGCTCCGAGGGAAACTGATGGTTTTTAATTCTCTACTCCGCGTTAGTTCACGTGTTTCCTGCAGCTGCTGGGCTTCTGCTGATGGAATAAAGTGTTTTTTTAATGCTGATGTCCTGCAGTCACATCTTTATCGCCCTATTCTGTGGTTGCAAACAGACTGAAAATCTGTGAATCAACATGTGCCTCTGATTATTCCACGGTTTTAAAAGAAAGTGTGAAAATAATTAATTCAACACAAATAGAAATAGAAATGAACCTGCTAATAAATCAAAAGGTGCAAACTCTCACATGAACTCTTAATATATCCAAATACAGAAATAACATAATCAGATAGAAACAAACCAACAAAAAAGTACAAAGTGCAGCCCATACAGCCCCAAAAACCAACATTTATTTTCGACAAAAATGCGTTTATAGGATCCATATCTTCAATTTTAATTATTATTATCCTGCAAACACCAGATATTTTGGATTTCCTGAACATGCAGCAGAAAAAATCCTGCATCTTTTGAAACTTTCTTGTGCATATAAGCAAGCTAAACTCTCAGTGAGGATGAGGCTCAGGGTGAGTTTGAGTTCGTAATTCTCAACTTGTTTGCAGACGATTCATTGTTTTCTGCAGCAAAGACATACTGCCGAGGTTACGTTGAAACGAACTTGTTCCAGAGTTACCGACTGAGAAAAATGTTTCGTAATTTAGAATTACAAAAAATGAAGACTGTTTTGTGATTCTTTGTGCTGGTTGTATTTTCATTTCATCTGTTTTACTGACAAGGACAACAAACATTTCTGTGAACGTGCAAGAGTTTCATTCCACATTTCATTTTCATTTTCCTTTGATGAGTATTTTCAATCCCATAACATTTTCACAGATTAAGGGCAGCAGGACCCGAAAAGACAGCAGCTGACAGAAAACAAGCCACGCAAAACCACAAGACACAGCAGAACATCAGAACCGAACAACAAATAAACAACAGAACAAGAGTCACGATAGCGACGACCGTCCACCGACCGCACGATTCTGCTGAATGTTTTCAAATGTCAACAAAGGAAATTATCTCGTAAAAGAACACGATACGCCAAACAGTCGTCTGATGACACGTCACACAGCACTGACTTTATTTAACCCAAAATCTGAGCCCCTACACACACACACACACACACACACACACACACGCGATGCCTCACTCTGCTCAGGTGAGACTCACCTGGATGATGTCACACAGGAGTCAGACAGAAGACAGACAAACACACACACACACACACACACACACACACACACACACACACACACTGTCCTGTACCTTCAGGCTAATTATGCAGTTTCCATGGTAACAGTGTTGATGGCAGATATAGAAATAAGAGTGCCAACACACACACACACACACACACACTCACCTCCATCCTCCGCCTTTTCTTCACTTCCCAGAGGCGATCCAGTAGCCAGCGTGTTGCTATGGCAACAGCAACCAGGAATGTGTGTGAGGGGAGTTTATTATTTTAATAGCTTGGTGTTTAAACGCGCGCGCGCGTGTGTCTGTGTGTGTGTGTGTTGTCATGGTTTTAAGTCTTGTATTGTGAAGGAACTGTATCAGTATTCTCTGAGTCAGTCTGATTGGAGGACAGCTGATTCCTGCAGACAGAGACACAGACAGACAGACAGATAGATAGAGAAACAGAGAGAGTCAGAGAGACAGACAGACAGAGAAAGACAGACAGAGAGAGAGACAGACAAAAACAAAGAAAAGATAGAGAGAACGACAGAGAGAGAAACAGACAAGTGGACAGTGTCTCGGGCTGAGGACAGACAGTGGGACAGTTTTATGTGTTGAGGACAGACAGTGGACAGTGTCGTGTGTTGGGGATAGACAGTGGACAGTGTCGTGTGTTGAGGACAGACAGTGGACAGTGTCGTGTGTTGGGGACAGACAGTGGACATTGTCTCATGTTGAGGACAGACAGTGGACAGTGTCGTGTGTTGGGGACAGACAGTGGACATTGTCTCGTGTTGAGGACAGACAGTGGACAGTGTCGTTTGTTGGGGACAGACAGTGGACATTGTCTTGTGTTGAGGACAGACAGTGGATAGTGTCATGTGTTGAGGACAGATAGCGGGACAGTGTCGTGTGTTGAGGACAGACAGTGGACAGTGTTGTGTGTTGAGGACAGATAGCGGGACAGTGTCGTGTGTTGAGGACAGATAGCGGGACAGTGTCGTGTGTTGAGGACAGATAGCGGGACAGTCTTACGGTTTGAAAGATGGTTTTTATTCATTGTGTCTTGGTTTTTTTTTTATGCATCAGTTTAAATCATGAAAACAAACGGCCGCTCTGCGTCACACGGTAACTCTATATTTCTTTTCTAAATGAATCAGACACATCGCTTTGTCTGAGGCTCCGCCCAGCTGCTGGCAGCTGATTGGACAAGGAGAGAGGACCAATCAGGAGCAGCCGCTCTCTTTGTGTTCCAGTTTTCAACCATTTTAACCTGAAGGAGGAAACCAGACAGGAGACACCGTGTCCTTTATCTCCCCCACTCCCCTGCAGGGCCAGGTCCTAGGTCTGGTCCCACTGGTCTTACTGGTTTCACTGGTCCTGGTTCTCCTGGTTGGCAAACACTCCAGCCTCCCAGCGTAGAGCGCGTTGGTTTTTGTGTCGAATAACTCGAGTTGACTCAACAACCTAAAAAAACACAAAACATTTCAGTTCATCTGCAGAGGACAGCTGGTCAACCAGCTGTTGACCAGTTAACCAGCTGTTGACCAGCAGTAGAGTCAGGCGATGTCGCACCTCATTGTTGACGTCGTCAACCAGCTGGATTCCCGCGTACTGAAAAAACAAACGAGATGAAGTTCATCAGTTTGGCACAAATCCATCAGCCATCAGTCAGAACAATACTCTTCAGCTGGAGCCACAGATACAAACTTTTAATTTAAAAAGATGAATTTCAACATCTGACAGGAAGCAGAAACCCTCCAAAATAAGAGTCACGGTGTGTGTTGAGGACTCACTGCACTCTCCTCCAGCTTCAGTTTGACTCGTCTCTCCTCAAAGTCCTGCAGCAGTGTCTCCGTCAGTCCTCGGACAGGAGGAGGCGCTTGGACTGCTGTGGGGGAGGAGGAGGAGCAGGAGGGGACGGGGGATGACGAGACGCAGCAAGCGGAGGAGACAGGAGGATGGGAGGAGGTCCAGGGCTGAGCGGTGACGAAGGAGATGGAGGGCAGACGGACAAAGGGACGAGGGGAGGCAGAGGACACGCTGACTGGTTTGTCTGAAACACAACAGAAAGGACATCATCAGGGGCATCATGGGTAACCTCACGTGACACGGTTTGATGTCAGTTGTAGCGCTGTTGGAACCGCGCAAATGGTTGGTTGACTTGTGCCACTTCAAACGTGACATGAGGACATCTCGTCTCTCAGAACACGAGACCACGTCACCAGCTGTGTAATGCCTACTGTAGCCACGCCCACATTCCCATCATGCTCAGTGCTGGTTTGCAGCCCAGTTTGCTGTTTTCTGTCACTTTCTGTCAGTGTTTATCCTGCGTCTGTCCTGAACACCGCGGTTTATGCTGATTATCATCTGTTTTTGTTGGTTTATACTTCACTATGTGGCAGGCGATTCAAAATGTCGCGGGCTACAGAAGCAGGAGCGCCTCGTCATATGTGAGGCCACGCTGCCGGACGAGCTGAACACATTTTACGTTCGCTTTCACCTCCTCAATAAGGACTCAGCTGTGAAGTCTTCTCCGCCTCCAGAGGGCCGGCCACCCTCAGTGACCACAGCACATGTGAGGAAACTCCTGCTGAGAGTGAAAACAAGCCCGCTGGCCCAGACAACATTCCTGGACATGTACTAAAAACTTGTGCTGATCAGCTTGTTAATGTTGTAACTCACATTTTTAACATCTCACTCTCACAGAGACTGTTCCCTCCTGCCTCAAGACAGCCATCATTGTCCCTGTACCTAAAAAGTCTGCTGTTTCTAGTCTCAATAATTACCGCCCTGTGGCACTTACCCCCATCCTGATGAAGTGCTTTGAGAAACTGGTTCTCCAGCACATTAAAGACCAGCACATTAAAGACCACATCCCTGCCAGCCTGGACCCCCACCAGTATGCTTTCAGAACCAACAGATCCACAGAGGACGCCATATCTACTGGTCTTCACTCAGTCTTCACTCAGCTGGAGGATCAGAACAGTTACATCAGGATGCTGTTTGTTGACTCTCCCATGAGGCTGATTGGAAAACTTAACATTCAGGGCATAGGTACAACACTCTGCAACTGGACACTGGACTCACATGCAGACCCCAGAGAGTTCGGATTGGCAGTCACCCCTCCCCTACATCAGTGCTCAACACCAGAGCCCCCCAGGGCCGTGTGCTCGGCCTCCTCCTGTTCACACTGTACACCCATGATCGCACTCAGACATCAGGAGAGCTCTACTGAGAAGTGTGCGGACGACACCGCCATCATCGGCCGTATTACAAACAACCATGAGAGTTCAAATCAACAATCTTGCAGAATGGTACAGAGAACAACCTACTGCTCAACATCACTAAAAAAAGGAGGCAAAGACACATACTCCTGTCTACATCAGTGGAGCTGAGGAGGAGCAGGTGAACAGCTACAGGTTCCTTTGAATCACTACCTCTGAGAACCTTTATTTATCACACATCACCACCCAGGTTAAAAAAGCACAGAAAAAGCTCTACTCCCTACGGAAACTTAGGAAGGCCATAGAAAGTATACTGACTGGAAACATCACCAACTGGCACGGTTCGTGCACGGCCCAGGACAGGAAGCTCCACAGCGGGTGATTCAAACTGCCCAGAGCATCACTGGTTCCCATCTACAGAGCATCACTGGTTCCCATCCACAGAGCATCACTGGTTCCCATCCACAGAGCATCAGGGTCCTCGGTGAAGTGAGGTGTCTGCAGAGCTCAAAGGACACTGAAGGACAGCAGCCACCCCAGACACAGTCTGTTCACCCTGCTGCATTCTGGGAAAGGACACAGAAGTATCTGCTGCGGAAACACCAGACTACAGAGCAGCTTCTTTCCTCAGAGACTCCTCAACTCCTCCTTCAACGCCAAAAAAATGTAGCAGGATTTAGGATCACCTTCAATTTCATTTTTTCTCAAACCACGTTTAAGAAAAATGACAATAAATCTACCTCATACCTGTACGGATCCAAAGGTACCAGCACCTGTACAGGTGAGTCAGGTAGGTTGGGTGGGTGTTGACTGTTGGTTCAGACTGTGTCTGTGTCTTCAGTGTCCCTGTGTCTTAGTGCCTCAGACCTCTGTGTCTTAGTGTCTCAGGTGTCTCTGTGTCTCAGGTGTCTCAGTGTCTCAGTGTCTCCGTGTCTCTGTGTCTCCATGTCTCCATGTCTCTGTCTCTGTGTGACTTGCTGCAGTGAATCTGTTACTGATTGACACAGAGTGCAGCTAAACCTGCAGAGACTGCTGGACTTTGGTTATTGTCTCATTGTCTCTGTGTCTCATTGTCTCTGTGTCTCTGTGTCTCTGGACTTTGGACATCCCTGGTCTGGTTCAGTTACTGATTCTCAGCATATAAATGTGAGAAAATGCAGCGTCGGCACTAAGCACGCTCAGTTTTCACTGGCATCCTGTTGTTTCGGACGGTTCAGTCTGTACACTTCCAGGAGGAACTTTTATTTTGAAAATGAAAGACAACATGTGCTCCTGACCTACAGCCCACCAAGACAAAAATGTCCAAAGTGACGTCATTTATTTGCCAACAAAACCTACATTTTCGTTGGATTTTCACATTTCTAACAGTCCTTGAACACATCATGTGAGACAGATGCTTCATTATTTTACAATCTAAATGAATTCACTCAGAAAAACATTTATATATAATATTATTATAATTATACTATAATATATTATAATATTATATATTTGAGCTTGATCAATGATCAATAACAATTATTAAGTAATTATTAAATATTAAGAAAAAGAAAGAGAAGAATTTCACAGGACGTCTGCGGAGCAGCTACAGAGCAGTCCAGGAGGAGGAGGAGGAGGAGGAGAAGGAGCAGGAGGAGTAGGAGGAGCAGCAGGAGGAGCAGTAGGAGGAGCAGTAGGAGGAGGAGGAGAAGGAGCAGGAGGAGTAGGAGGAGCAGCAGGAGGAGCAGGAGGAGGAGCAGTAGGAGGAAGAGGAGGCGCAGCAGGAGGAGGAGGAGCAGCAGGAGGAGCAGGAGGAGGAGGAGGAGCAGTAGGAGGAGAAGGAGGAGGAGGAGGAGCAGGAGGAGGAGCAGGAGGAGTAGGAGGAGCAGCAGGAAGAGCAGGAGGAGGAGCAGTAGGAGGAGGAGGAGGCGCAGCAGGAGGAGGAGGAGCAGCAGGAGGAGCAGGAGGAGGAGGAGGAGCAGTAGGAGGAGGAGGAGCAGGAGGAGCATGAGGAGAGCAGGAGAAGGAGGACAAAGAGGAGGATGTACCTGTGCTCACAGGTGGGTAGAACTGGCTGACGGCCATCTTGTTTGCCTGCTCCACAAGAGGAGCTGGAGAGAGGAGCTGTCCATCGGTGTCCTCCCTGGACTCCCTCAGCTCCTTTAGCTCCTGCTCCCGTCTCAGTGCCTCCTCGATCTCCTTCTCTATGAAGTCTGGTGCTCCTCTCCCTCTGGACTGCAGGCCGGTGGACTCCAGAGTCTCCCTCCAGGACCGCGCCATGCTTGAGGTCGTGTTACGTCGAGGAGTCGGGGACGAGGAGGAGGAGTGGAAGGAGGCAGAGGCTGGACCTCTGAGTCCTTCAGGGTCTCTTGCAGAGAAGGAGGAGGAACTGGTCCTGCTTAGGGACCACTGGCTGTCTTCAGGGTGGCGATGAGGACAACAGGGGGACAGGATGTCTTCAGCATCAGACGGAGGTCTTTCTTCTGTCCTCTTGTCCTCCTCTTGCTGGTCTGACTCCCTCCTCATGTCCTCCAGCTCCTGTGGAGGATCTGGACTGAGTCCTCCCTGCTGCTGGATCTCCCTCTGGATGATGAAGCTGACTCGGTTCTTGTCTTTGGCTCTGATCGCTGGCGACGGCGTCTGCAGACGTTTGGTTTTGATCTGGACGATCTCGTCTTTGCTGTCACTGTGCTTCAGCCCCCGAGAGCGCCGCAGGTTCTCCTCGCGCTCCTGAACTAACCGGATCTCCCTCTCGATTGGGGTCTCGTAGTCGCTCCTGGAGCTGTGGCTCCGGTCCTCTTGCTGAGCATTGAACACGCCTTCGTCGCTGGCGTAGCCGCCGCCCACCTCTACAGACGGCTCCTCCGGGCCGGAGTCTAGGTCATCGAACACGCTGCTCTGCCGGCTCAGAGACTCCTCCTTCTGGACCACTGTCACCTTCCTCTGTGGGAGTGTCACCTCCTCTTCTGCTGATTTGAACACTGAGTCTACGTCGAGCATCTCCGTGTGCGTTTCGTCATGCGTCTTGGCCTGCGGCGACTCGTCGGGACGCAGCTGCAGAGACGTGTTCAGGAGCGTCCTGGAGGACCTCAGAGGGCTGCAGGCTGCGGTCAGACGCTCCTGCTCCATCTTCAGGAACTGTTGCCGGGCAGCGCTGAAGCTGATCTGATCCTTGTCGACATCCCTGGACACCGCGGGGCTGGGGGGGCCAGGGGGGCTGGGTCTGACAGGACTGAAGCTCACGTTGAAACCTCTGCTCAGATCCAGATCCTCCAGGGCGCTCAGTTGGTCTCTGAATGTTGGGTTCTTCTTTGGTGCTTGGCTGCGTATGATCTCCTGCCGCAACTGCCGCTCCTCCTCCGGCGGGACCTCCTCAGCGCTCAGGTCCGCTCTGTACTGCGAGTCTCCATTGCTCTCGGTGAACAGACTCTCTGGCTTCCTGCTGCCGCTGTAGGTCTGCAGTTTAAATCCTCGCTCCTCCTTCAGGGTTGCCAGCTGAGCCTGCCGTTGCGGCGAGACCATCCAGGCCTCGTTCAGCTCGGCCTCTGGACTCGTTGGATCATCCACAAATGAGTAGAACCCGCAGAGGGAGCCCGAGCTGCTGCTGGGACTGCTGTGGTTACTGGGACTGCTGAAATGCCACTCGTCACTAGTGCTCCCTCCATCCTGTGATACCGGCAACTGCCGGGCCTGAACCACCACGTCCCCGGTACAGCCACCCCACTGTGAGGAGACAACTACAGATGACTGACTGCGAGTGACAGAGATGCTGTCGGCGGTTAAGACCAAAGGGTCTGCGGGGGAGGAGGCGCTGGGGGCAGCGCCAGCGATTGTGCGCAGGTCTGAGAGCTGCAGCAGAGGGGACAGAGGCTTCAGGACCCACCTCCTCGGGACGCTGTCCATAGCTGTAGGAGCTGTGGGGCCGGCAGTGGGAGCTATGGGGCCAGCGGTGGGAGCTATGGGGCCAGCAGTGGGAGCTATGGGGCCAGCAGTGGGAGCTATGGGACCAGCGGTGGGAGCTATGGGGCCAGCGGTGGGAGCTATGGGGCCAGCAGTGGGAGCTATGGGGCCAGTGGCGGGCGGCGGAGGTTCTGATGGAGGTAGACGCTGAGCAGAGCACGATGTTTGGAAACTTTGAGGAGTCAAAACATCCTGACGGTCGCCGGCTGAGACTCTCTAAAACAACAGAGAGGACTGTTACTATGGAAACAACAGTGAAGATGGTTACTATTGAAACAACAGAGAGGACTGTTACTATGGAAACAACAGTGAAGATGGTTACTATTGAAACAACAGAGAGGACGGTTACTATGGAAACAACAGACAGACTGCTCGGTAACTATGGAAACAATAGAAAGGACAGTTACTATGGAAACAACAGCATCAGGTTACAGTCTCTATGTTCTGTTTCAGAGAATTTTAGGTTTTTGATGATGCAAAATTTTTTTTTACAAACAACATGACATCCAATGAATTCTTGGAGCGCCTTTGCAAAGCATTGTGGGATTCAGCATCTTTCCAGTCAAAAGATAATTTAGGTTCAAATGTTTCTATTTAAACTGATAAAATTCAAGTGTCTGAGCTCAGATTAATATTAAAATATTTTTCAGAGATGAGGTGGAAACGCCAAAAAGTACCATTTTAGAGAATTTGCGAAATTGTCTCTCACTTGTATTCAGTGTTGGGAGAGTTACTTTGGAAAAATATTGTGCCACAGATGCCCGAATACACACCGTGAAATGTCATTTGTTAGGTATTCCATTAGATCACTCAAATTAAGTTACGTAATCTAAATACTTGAGTATTTGAGTAGATTTGTATTCTTTTGAGGCAGTAGAGTAACTGTTTTCGGGCCTGGACTTTTAAGTTAGATTCACTGTGTTCAGGGGTGCAGTTTGGTTTTTTTTTTTAACTTCTTTTTATTTCCTTTCAACAGTTAGTCGTACAGTACATAAGCATGTTACATATCAAGGCCATTAATGTCTTTAAGGAGCAGTCCATGAGTTTTGGTATCCCTTCATTGCCCATGCATTGTTTCAATAAATAAGGGTGAATAGTCCTTTTTGTCCATGGATCCAGAGAAAAACAACAACAAAAACAAACAAACAAACAAACAAACAAACAAACAAACAAGTTATTACATTTTCAAACCATCATCCCGAAGAGAAAATAAATCAATTAAGTAATTAAAAATAATAATAATAATATATATATATATATATATATATACACATACATATATATACATACATACACATAGTAATTATAAAGAGGGTATGTTGTTATTGTATGTTGGAAGTTATTGGGGACCATTTAGTTAAAAAGAAATCTGTTTTTAATTGTAACCTTGCAGTTATGTTTTCCATGTGGTAGACGTCCCTAACTCTCTCCCTCCATTGTGCTACTGAGGGGGGCTGCGGCTTCAGCCAGGAGACTGTGATCATCTTTTTAGCAATTAAGAGTAAGACTCTCAGTAATATCTGGTTGTTGTTGTCTATATCTTCTGGTGATATTCCCAGTATAAATCAAGATGGTTTTAAGGGCAGAAATATGTTTAAACATTTTTTTTATTTCTTTTTGTATATTCTGCCAATATTCTTGAAGTTTTGGGCAGTCCCAAAAGATGTGTGTGTGGTCTCCTACCAATCCACAGCCCCTCCAGCACTGATCAGTGGTACCACTAGATTTTGAGGTGATAAGAGGAGTCCTAAAGAACCTCATCCTGACTTTCCAGTCAAATTCCTTCCAAGTGGGGCAATTTGTTATTTTATGTCCCTCTCTACAAGACAGTTCCCAATTTTTATCTGAAATTATAGTATTCATCTCCAGTTCCCATTTTTCCTTCATATCTAAACTATTATCTGTTAGTTCTTCTTGCAGTATTTTATATATATATGTGATATGATCTTCTTTTTAACAGTGCCTTTAATTGTTAACATAAGGAACTGTTCTATGTTAGATGATTGTGTACATAATTTATCCCATTCTTTATGTGTTTGTAAATAATGCCGCAACTATAAATACTTAAAAAAAATCATTGGCTAGAAGATTGTATTTATGCTGAAGCTGTTGAAAGGACATCAGGACTCCCCCCTCAAATAAATGCTCTAGAAGGACTAAGCCTTTTTCTTCCCACTTTTTGAACCCTGCCTCTAATTTGGATGGAATGAACTCAATATTGTGTGCAATTTTCACAGCTCTAGATATAGATAATGGGAGTTGTAACTTCTTCCTAACCATTGACCATATTTTTAAAGTAGTTTTTACCCATTGATTACTCATTTTATTTATACTCCAGGTATCTTGATTCAGGAATGGAATTGTGTCTAGGGGCATATTTGGGCAACTACTCTGGTCCATCCTAACCCAAATAGTATCTTTATCTTGAGTTAGCCATGCAACCAGGGATCTGAGCTGAGCTGCCCAATAATATTCTTCCAAGTTAGGTAAATCGAGACCTCCCTTATCTTTTGAACATAGAAGTCTTTTAAATTTTATTCTTGGCTTTGCATTTTGCCAGATGAATTTAGATAACCATTTATTCATTGTTTTGGATGTTGAACTGGGAACCTCTAAAGGTAAGGATTGGAACATAAAGAGTAATCTTGGCAAAATGTTCATTCTTATTGATTCCACTCGTCCCATCAGGGATAAGGGAAGGACTTCCCATCTTGTAAGGTCAGTTTTTATTTCGCCCATCAGCTTTCCATAATTGGCTTTAAATAACTGTGATGTCTCAGAAGTTATGATGACTCCTAGGTATCTAAATCCCTGATTGGACCAGCGGAATTGAAATTCTCCTGCCAGTTGTGAGGGCCAGTGTCCCACTAACATCATTGCTTCAGACTTTGACTGATTAATTTGATAACCTGAGTGTTCTCCATATTCTTTAAGGTTTCTCATCAACGCTGGAACAGAGGAACTTGGGTCACTGATGTATGTTAATACGTCATCCGCATAAATCGAGATCTTGTGTTCTGTTTGACCATCATCTTTTATACCCCTAATATTATCATTTTGTCTTATTAATGCTGCTAAGATTTCTATATTTATAGCAAAAAGCAAGGGACTAAGGCAGTCTCCCTGACGGACGCCCCTCTCAAGGAAAAAAAATCAGAACAACATCCATTTACTCTAACACATGACCGTGGATTAGTATATATAACAGTTATCAATTCAATAAACCTTTGGTGAAATCCCATAGCAGCCAGTGTTTTAGTCAGAAATTGCCAATTCACTGTATCAAATGCTTTGTGTGCATCTAAACTAATAAGCATAGAGTTTTGCGTACTTTTCTTAGCACATGTTATGATATTCAGTGTTCTCCTTATATTATTAGTGCCTTGTCTGCTGGGGATAAAGCCTGTCTGATCCGTATTAATCAATTTTTCAATAATTTTCTGCGTCCGGTTTGCCAGTATACTGGTAGTAACTTCAGATCATTACATAATAGACTAATGCGTCTGTACCCTTCACAGGCAGTTGGATCTTTACCATCTTTATGGATCACTGATATAATAGCCTCTTACCATGTAATTGGTGGTTCCCCTTTGGAGAGGACATAATTGAAAACTTTAGTCAATATCGGTATTAAGTCATCAATGAAGCATTTATAAAATTCTCCAGAGAGTCCATCCGTCCCTGGAGATTTGTTGTTTTTCAGTTTTTTTATGGCTTCCCGGATTTCAGTTTCCGTGATATCTGATGTCATTTGCAATGCTCCATCTTCTGACAGAGAGGGTAAATTTAGGCTGGCGAGAAAGGCTTCAGATTTATCATTTAGTGTATTTGATTTAGGCTCTTCATATAAGTTTTTGTAAAACGATGCAAAGGCATCTGCAATTTCCTTAGGGTGAGAGACTATTTTTTTATGTATGGGGTGCAGAACTTTGAAGACCAAACAATTAGCCTGACCTTTACGAAGCTGAAACGCTAACAGGCGGCTGGCTCTGTTTCCCATTTCATAGTATCTTTGTTTGGAGAATCTTAATGCACCCTCCGCTTTGTATGTAAGGAGTTTATCTAAAGCCTTCCTATTTTCTTTTAGTTCAAGCAGAGTGTTATATGCTCCTGTAGTTTTATGGTCTATTTCTAATTGTTTTATTTTATTTTCTATCTTCGTTTGTTTGGCCAATCTTAATTTCTTTAGTCTTGATGCAATCTGGATCATTTTTCCCCTTATAACAGCTTTAGCTGCCCCCCATAGGATTGGTGGTGTTACATCTCCAGTGTCATTTATCTCAAAATATTCTTTCAAGTTCTGTTTTAATTCCTGTACTACTGTTGCATTGGTCAATAATGAGACATCTAATCTCCGGTATTTAAAGAAATTTTCTTTACCTACATCCATACTTAACATAACAGGAGCATGGTCACTTAGAGTTATCGATTCAATATGACAATCTATTACCTTATACATATATTGTTGGGAGAGACAGAAAAAGTCAATCCTAGAATAACTATTATGAACATTAGAAAAAAACTAAAGTCCTTCCCTTTAGGGTTTTGAAGTCTCCAGGGGTCCACAAGTCCTAATTCTGAAATCATATCATTAAGCGTCCTGGTTTTTTTAGTTTGGGGTCCCCTCTCTGCTGGTATTCTATCTAATCTTCCATCTTGTACCGCATTTAAGTCACCTCCTACTATTATCATGCCCTTAGCATTAGCAGCAATGACATTTGCAATTACTTCAAAAAAATTACCACCATGTTCGTTTGGTGCATACAGATTCAGAATAGATATCTCCATGTCCCCTATCCTACGTATGACCATAACATATCGCCCCAGTTTATCATGGATGTTTTTTTCCAAAGAAAGGGCCAATGATTTATTAATTAAAACTGCAACTCCCCTTTTTTTTATCAAACGAGGCACTATATACTTGATTTACCCATTCCCGTCTTAATTTTTTGTGTTCACTTTCTGATAAGTGGGTCTCCTGTAATAAAGCAATAGAACATTGCATTTTCTTTAGCTGACTGTATATATTTTTCCTTTTAATAGGATGATTCAGTCCACGGACATTATATGTAATTATGTTCAAATTGTTCATAAATGTATGAAAAAATTATTACTATTCAGCCTAGTTCTCAAATCAGACCTCCTTTTCAACATTTTAACACGCATCTGTATACCATTTACAATATAACATATGACTGTACGACTGTCAGAATTATATACATAATCATCAAACACGATAGAAGGAAAGAACAAAAACAACAACAGCAGAAAAGACATGAACTGACTTCCAAACAACCAACTGATTAAACAAACTTCCTGCTATTAAATTTCTAGACAGAGAGTTGTGACAAAAACCTCTCCGGTTAGACACACACAGTGCTATTGCAACTATCTGACAGCGAAATATCTGAAATTAGCGTTGCCTAAGGTGAAATAAAACAAAAACTAAACTAAACAAAATTAAAATATCTTAGCCCTTCATCCTGTGAAGGGACAAACCTCATATTTTCCTTCATTTTTTTGGATTTGTACTTATTAAAACCAGCCAAACATTACTCCTTATTACAATAAAAAAAAAAAAGACATAATCCTGATATATTCCTTTTTTTTTCCTCTTTCTCTTTTCCTTCCCCTCTTTCCCTTTTTTCTTTTTTCTTTCTTCTCCCTTTTTTTCCCTTCTTCCTTCCCTTGTCTACTTACATTTTAAAGTCGTTTGGTATTCATTCTTCACCTTGAACAAAAGCTTGCAGGTCCGCATTTGTCATCGTTGATGGGCCTGCTCTGTTTGATGTTGGGGCCATGTCCCAGTGATTGCGCAACAGTTCCTTCTGCAGAGTCTCCCGATCCTCCACCTTGACATGGATTCCCATCTCCTTCAGGGGACCCGCGAGGGTCGAAAAGGTCTTCACTCCGGTTTCCAAGTGGATTTTCAGTTGAGCAGGGAAAGGCGATTGGGCTTTAACTTTTTTGTCCTTCAGTTGTTTTATTACCTCCCGCACTTGTTTGCGTTTCTTCTGTACATCCGTTGTGTAGTCTTGGTCAAATAAGACATTTTGCCCTTCATATGTCACCCCTCGTTTTTTCCAAGCTTTCTGAAGTATTGTTTCTTTCATTCTGTAGTCAGAAAATCTGACAATAATGGATCTTGGGGGGGCAGAGTCCTTCGGTTTCATAGTCAGTGAAC